>NW_023606845.1:0-60001 GCF_013339745.2 Dermacentor silvarum | reverse complement strand
TTGCAGGCGTTTGCTGATGGAAACACGGCACTCGCTCGTATCGCTTTTTCCTTCGCTGCTCTCCTCGTCGGCTGGTATCTCCTCCTCGCCGAGTGCTCCTCCATATATCACGTGACATACGTCATCGCAAACGCGCTTCACAAAACACTGTCCACTTCCGGTTAAGGCACGTCCAGGCTGGCGACAAATACACCGACGGTGAACCAGCCCCCAGTGCCGTAGAACGTCTGCCGCGCGAGAGGTGTATAAAGTAGACGGCAGTTCAACCGGCGCACCGCCCACCGCACGACCGACGAGCCAATTGACGACCGCGAAGCTGGGCGCCTCCGCCACCGGCAATGCAAACATCGGCTGCAGCTTCTGTTCCAAGCAAAATAATTTCCCCTCGAAAAGCAATGCATAAATTTTACATTTTATGAAAAAATGTCACAGTTTCGCCTTAAGGAGGAAGCAATCAATGCGATAGCAACACAGCAATGTCATACGAAGTAAGGTGAGCGGCTTTGGTAGCAATATGAATTGTAGTAAACATAAGCTGATTAAGTAAGCAGGTGTGCTGCGGCGGAAGTAGACCGACATGAAGAGAGACTAGATGACCGCGAGAAGGCGCGTGTGAAACGGTGGTGTTGATGAGAAGCGCTTCCCGTGGGCAGTGCGTGCGAAGGGACACACCTGTAGCGCTGCACTGCCGATCCGGGCAGCGTTACATGTGTAGCGTGCGTTGGAAAATGTGGCCCGACTATTACTAACTGAATGAACAAGCGTGGTGTGAGCGCGCACAAACAAACATGAATAGATCACACTGAATGACTGCAGACAACGACTGTCAAAACGCTGGCAGCAAGCGCATACGCTGCAGCGGGCGAAGGTACGTACGGTCTATCGCTTCAACAGAAACTGAGCGGCGAATGCACAGTGCATAAAGGTGAGAGCCGTGTGGAGATAAGAGACGGTTCGGGTGAGCGACGAGCGCGGTTGTTGGCAGAGTAGAAGTGCGCCCCCCCCCCCCCCCCCCGCTCCCTCCGGCGCTGGCTTCCCGCTTCCTTGCTTGCGCGTGGGAGATTGAGTGCGTTCGCTCTCCGTGATAGCGCGCGTCCCCGCACGCTTCCGCTCGGGCATACGGCGCGCGGCGAAGATTTTACCTATACGGAGCCTCACGGCAACGGCGACGGCTACGGCGACGACGACGGCGACGGCGACGCCAACGGCAGAAATCCGGTTGAAGTGTCCATATAATTGCTATCACAATAAAACGATATCCACTGTCAAACGTGAAACACGAACGAGAGCTCCGATACTTGTCGAGCTCAGCTGCAGTGCACGGCTACCGACGGCAGGCGACCGGCTCATCTGTGCTCGCATCGCAACCGACGGCGCTGCTAATATCAGCGTATTTTATTCTTTGTGTAGAATTATTGCGAAGAGCGACAACAACAGTAAGAAAATAGTGCGGCTTGTGAGCTTCGGCGATTCATTGGGAAGCGAACGATTCATCATTAGCTTTGAAGTGAAGCGGAGAAGGTATCGCTCGACGGCGCCGACGATATCGGCACCGTCGAGCGATCGGCGGCGGGGGCGGTGAGGCTGCCGCAAAAATGGGTGCCGGTGTCAACATCTCTACGGCAAGGAAATCTCGCCGTTCGATAGGAAAACCGCCGTCGAACGGCGGCCCGCGAATGGCAAACGGCATGCGGCGAGTTACCGTGCCGGTAACGTGGACGGGCCTGATTAGCCCCGACTCAGCGCTTCTCGGCTACCAGCTATTGCTGCCGTGCCGGCGCGTGCTCATGCGAAGCGTGCCGCTATAGACCCTGTGTAGTGCGCACGTCTGGAAAGGCCAACTCTAGGTGGGTTCCAATACTCGCCTTAGACGGCTAAATAGACAGCTAAATGGACGGCGGCCATCTTAAGTCTCGTTGCAATTCTCACGAAGATGTCAAAGTAGATAGCATCGCGAAGACAGCATCGAAGTGATGAACGATGCAGACTACTTTCCAGTCTAAACAAGATGGCGACTGAACAGGGCGCTTAGAAACTCGACGGGAAGGTTGTCTGCGCACACAAAAATGTAGACACGCTTTTCTATACCCTTAATGCAAGTCACATCATGTTTTCATAGGTAACTAATGTGTGCTTTTGTCAACTTTCTTTTTGTCGCCGCGAGGTGGCGTCACGTCGCAGAAGCGTCTGGGAGCGTCTTAACGTTTGGGAGAGATACCAGCGCAGAACGTGAACCAATAGCCTCAGAGTTTTTAAAAATGAATGACGAGCAAATAACAGAGATCGCAAACAACATAGAGAAGAAAATTGAGGCTTTTCCTACAGCAGTATGGGAATATAAGGAACTGGTGGAGGTTATGCAGCATGAAATAAGGCGGACACGGCAATACAATTGTTGGATTGGAAAGAGGAAACCACGTAAGTGGTGGAACAAGGAAATTAAACAAGCTATAGAAGAGCGTAAAGAGGCATCTAGGGTTCATCGAGAAGCCAAAAAGTTGGGATTACAAGAAGAAGAGGTGCTCCTTAGATGGAATACATACAGAGAAAAGAAAAAGGTTGCGAGTGAGCTCGTGCAAGAGAAAATTAAATGCGCAAGTGAACGTTGGGTGCATAACATTCACAAAAGAGACAAAGGCGCCCCAAAAAGATTCTGGAACCATATAAAAGCACTCGGAGCTCCAACTAGAAACTCGCAAACGGCTATAAGGGATGAAGACGGTAACATCTATGAAGGCGATGATGCGCTGCGGTACATCACAGACGTTATCAGGCATAACTTCGGTACGAGAAAAAGTGTAGTTCAGACAACAGATCCAGCAACAACAGAGAGGCTTGAGAGATCAAAATTCAGCATAGAAAGCTTCTATTGGAAAAAGGCAGCAGAAAATGTCCCCAACAACACGGCAGCAGGACCCGATGAAATCCCAATACAGCTAATCAAAAACCTCGGTCCAAAAAGCAAGGCACTGCTGACTAATGCCATAGAGCAAGTGATTAGAACAAAGAATATTCCCGTTGGATGGCGTGAAAGCAAGATGAATCTCATCTACAAAGGCAAAGGAGATAAGGATAAGACGAGCTCGTACAGGCCAGTTACAGTAACGTCGGTGATATATAGAATGGCAATGCAAGCCATAAAATTAGAACTGTCGAAGTGGGTGGAGGAAAACAGTGTATTGGGGGAACTACAGAATGGGTTCAGGCCAGGCAGACGCTTAGAAGACAATATGTTTGTACTAACTCAGTGCATAGAGATTTCAGTAGCTCAGAAAAGACCTTTATGGGTAGCATTTCTAGATATTAAAGGAGCTTATGACAACGTAGACAGGGAATTGTTGTGGGATATTCTTCAATACGAAGGCATAGATGACGATTTCGTGGAGCTGCTGAGGGAGATATATCGAGACAACCAAGTACAAGTGGCATGGGAAGGCCGAAAAGGAAATGAAATGGTGGGAATTCACCAAGGGTTGAAGCAAGGATGCCCTCTGTCACCATTGTTGTTCACACTTTACGTCAAGGGCATAGAAAGACGACTGGAAAACAGCGAATTAGGTTTTGATTTATCCTACATGCGTAATGGACAAATGGTGCAACAGAAGGTCCCTGGATTGATGTACGCAGACGACATTGTGCTACTAGCGGACAATAAAAAAGATTTACAGATACTTGCGAATATCTGTGGGAACGCAGCGACAAATCTAGGCCTTAAGTTTAGCACAGAGAAATCAGGGATTATGATTTTTAATGAACACACGAGTAACTTCGTGGTGTCAATTTACAGCAAGTAATACCCATAGTGAAGCAATATAAGTACCTCGGCGTACACATAAACGAAGGAAAGAATTACTCAAGCAACCACCAAGATAATCTGAAAATAAAGGGGAAGCGGAATGCAGCATTAATGAAACACAGAGCACTGTGGGGCCACAATAAGTATGAGGTGGTGCGTGGAATCTGGAAAGGAGTAATGGTGCCAGCGCTAACATTCGCAAATGCCATTATATGCTTAAAATCGGATATATTGGCGGGTTTAGAAGTTAACCAAAGATCAGTAGGCCGGTTGGCTTTGGGAGCACACGGTAATACGACAAATGAAGCAGTGCATGGAGACATGGGTTGGGCCTCTTTTGAAGTCAGAGAAGCACAAAGCAAAATTAGTTTTGAAGAAAGGCTCAGGAACATGGATGAAAATAAATGGGCGGCTAAAGTGCACAAGTATCTCTACATGAAAAGCGTGGACACAGAATGGAGGAAGAGGTCAAGGAAGTTGGCAACCAAGTACAGGATAATCGAAACTGTAAATAGACAACCAGGGGTCATCAGAAAGAAAGTGAGAGAAATAGAGACCGTGAATTGGATGCAAAGAATGGAAACGAAAAGGACAATGGAGATTTACAAGAATGAGAAGAAAGAAATTAGAAGGGAAAATCTGTACGATAACACAAAGGGCAGTGCCTTGCTATTTGAGGCTCGAGCCGGTTGCCTAAGGACGAAAACATATCGGAACAAATATTCGGAACTAGATGAGACATGTGTATGCTGCAGTAAAGATCCAGAGACCACTCAGCACATCCTAATGGAATGCGACGGGATCCACCCAGCGAGAACCGTAGGTAACGTGCAACTCCCAGATGCGCTTGGGTTTAAAGTGGAAGGAAACATAAACAGATCAGCCGTAGAGATCAGCAAGAGACGATTAGAGTACTGGTGGAAAAAAAGCAGGGAAAAGATGGATACGACCTGATCTCTTAAAATCATAGGCAGCGGTACAAGCTAAATTTTTGAAAAAGGTATACAAAAATGCGAGATAAAGAACATGTGTAGTATACCTGATTAAATCAAGCAGGCTAGGTGACTATTTGTCGCCACCCCGTTTCAAAGGGGATGCCAATAAATCATCATCATCATCATCATCATCATCATCGTCTTCCAGACGGCTCGAAACGCGTTCCATTACTTGTCCTCGAAGCTGTCTTGGCTGTCTTCGTAGACCTCAAAGTAGACTGTCTACGATGTTGGAAAGAATTGGAGCACAGCCACTGTAGCACTCTGTTCGCGCAGCTAATCAGACCGCTAAGCACGACTGTGTTGGAACGTGACTGATTTGGCACTTCCGTTGCGGGCTGTAATTACCGATTCGCAAGGGCGCACAAGTGAGCAACACGACGAGGAAGAGCAGGGAGCGCGCGTACCTGCTAGCAGACAAACCGGAAGTCATAGGTTCTTGTTCGACCAATGGGCGTCGTAACCGCTGTTCACATCACCAGATGCACCCTACTGACACCGCGACGACCGCTGAGGATACCGGAAACACCGGAAGTTGCTTTTTTTGATTTTGTGTCGCGCTCGCGGCGCGTAGCGCTGCAGCGTTCGGCATCGTTGATCGTGACGGCATTCTGAACTCGATGCGCGTATTTACTTGAAATGTTCAAAAATATCTGAGGTGGTTTAGGGGTCCTTTAAGGTTGTCTGCACACATTGCGCTACCCAGACATTCTTTCCTGCTTTTCCCGCAATAGCATGAATAGCAGGCCTTTCCTGCTTTGATCTTCGTTCATTTCTGGGTCTTCGATATTGAAATAAACTAGAAACTTGGTATAGTGGCTGCTGTGTTCCTTCTGCACGTGACTTCTGCAACGGCTGGTTTTGATGGGTCGGTTCGCTGACTTTTATGCTCACCTGTTGTTCATTAGACCTTTTTACCTACATGGCTGATATGATAGCGCTATCTGCAGGTTAGAGTCAAGCTTTAAAACTGCTTCCGCTGTTGGCGCACGGACGTACCGTCGCTCTGCTGCTTGGACGTTCACAACTGAGTTGTGCTAAATTACGCCAAGAATGGTATTGTTCTTAGGAAGTTCGTGTTGTCTGATTCACTACAATTTACCGCGTACAGAAACAGGAGACAAAAACACACGCACACACACACACACACACACACACACGCACAAATCCGCATCACTTATTAAAAAGCAAAACCACGCACAACTATTGGAAGCAGCGCTTCTAAAACCATGTTCATATGCCATAAAGTGCAGTAATATAAATAAAAAAATATCGCCAAGGAAATACTAAAACTACCGCTCTGAACAGATAACAAAGTCACACCGGCATCGGTGTGGAGAAAAAAAGGTCATTGCAGCCTACGTTCGTGCTTTTATTGTGGTTTTGAAGAACAACATTAAAATGCAAAACATGCGTAGCAAAACGTCAGCTTCTTGAAAAACAAAGGAAAAAGAAAGAGACGTTAGCGGAGAAAAACTTTCCAGAGAAATGCATTGATGTTCCAGTTACTTGTGTGCTTCAGTGCATAAAATGACGTTTTGTTAAGAAAGTAACTGGAACGCCAATGCATTTCTCCGTAAAGTTCGGGAATTATTATCTCGAAAGTGATGTTATCCTGAGCATTCATTCCAAGTAAATCCGCGTTGCGAACTACACGGCCACAATTTGTATATTGCAACATGGGCCATTCGAGAATTAGTTAAAATTATTTGGTGATTTTTTGTTGATTAGTCCATTACGCATTTCAATTTTTTGTGCAAGTAATGTCCGCCTCTTCGAGTAGACCAGCTCATGAACTAGAATTGTGCTATCTGCCGCAAGCAACCTTTAAAAATCTCGAATCGCGAATTGAAACAGCGAAGCTGTTTAAGCCAGCCATAAATTGTTGTTCGTATAAAGAATCTATCATCATCAATAAAGAAGGAAAAAAACTTTCTTCTCGAGGCGGGATTCAAACTCGCATAGCCGCGGTGCCAAGGCGATCGTCGTAACCACTAGGTTATACAGCCACGCTTACAGAACATGCATTTATGTGAACCATATGATTGCGTTCCAGCGCGGACAATCTGTCTCCTGCGGCATATTGCAAACGGAGCGATGTGTGGTGCGACTGCCTCTCTAATCTGGAGACCACGAGAGGGATGCACGTGGGTGACGCGTTGGCGCCATTCACAGCAGCCGCCAGCAGACCGTCCTCCGCTCATGCAGTGCTTTGTTTTCATATATTGTATCGGTGAACGCGCTCGCCGCACGCCAGCGGTGAACAGACGACTGCGCGCTACTCTGGCTCTATAGCTGTCATCGTCGCAGAGCCCTTCTTGCGTGGCACAACGCTTTTGTTCTCACGTTTTCGTCATAGCTCCTCCTCCATTCAACGCCTCCTAGTTCCGCTTTAGTCCTCACGCTCTCTTCACTAACGCCGTCTTTCCACCCCCGCTACGCTTCGGGTTCCCTCTTTCATCCTTCGCTGGGCTCGTACGCACGGTAACGCCGAGGGACGACGCCTACGCGAAACGCAGGATCGGGCACCTAAGAGCTGCGCTCTAAAAGCCTCGTGGAGTACTTGGAAGGCAACACTGCAGTTGTCTTTAGGGCATTTTGGCGATGATTGACTTCAATTTTCCTGCAAAACGACGTCCTCGTAGAGAGGAACTACTCACCAGTCCACGCCAACTGCCTTGCTGTGCCCTCAGCACTGAGTCCAGAAATTCTGCACTCCCTGCATGACAATCCAACCGCTGGGAACCTCGGATTCTCCCAAACGCTATCGAGGATACGAGAGAAGTATTACTGGCCGCGGCTGACAGCCGACGTTTCCCACTAGGTCAGGACGTGCCCAGACTGCCAGAGATGGAAGGCACCACAAACAAGGCCAGCAGGATTGCTGCAGCCAATCGAGCCACGTTGCCGACCACTGCAGAAGATCGGAATGGACTTGTTTCGGTCATTTCCAATGTCAACATCTGGAAATAAGTGCATCGTCGTGGCTACCAACTACGTTACCCGTTCCACCGAAACGAAAGCCCTACCCAAAGGTACCGCGGCGGAAAGTGAGAAATTCTGCGTCGAGAACAACCTGCTGCTACATGGTGCGCCAGTTGTCCCCATTACCCACATAGGAACGGCCTTTACAGCGGAGCTTACTCAAGCCATCCTGCAGTATAGCCAGACAAGCCACCGCAGGACAACCATGCACCTACACCCGCAGACAAATGGTCTAACGGAACGCCTGAACAAGACGCTCCACGAAATGTTAGCGATATACGTCGACGTCGAAAACAAGACGTGGCATTTCGTCCTTCCGTACCTAACCTTCGCTTACAACACGGCTGAGCAAGAAATAACGCAGATCACGCTGTTCAAGCTGGTTTACAGAAGGAACACCTGGTTCGGTGGCTAGCGGCTAAGGTGTTGCGCTGCTAAGCACGAGGTCGCGGGATCAAATCACGGGCGCGGGGGCCTCATTCCGATGGGGGCGAAATGCAAAAACGCCCGTGTCCATTGGGGGAACGTCAAAGATCCCCTCGTGTTCATGATTAACCCGGAGTCCCCCACTACAGTTTGCCTCATAATCAAATAGTGGTTTTGGCACGTAAAACACTAGAATCCAAGGAACCCGACTACGACTCTCGACGCCATGCTGCCGCACGTCACCACGAAGACGTGACGGCACGACGAAGAAAATCTCGACGTCACCGCCTACCTGCTGCGCGCCAAAGAAGCGCGACAACTCGGCCGCATGCGCATGAAGAACAAGCAAAGGACCGACAGCCGAAGCTACAATCTTCGACGACGCTACGGGGAATACCAGCACGGCGACCGTGTTTGGGTTTTGAACCCGACACGCCGACCAGGACTTAGTGAGAAACTTTTGCGACGATATTTTGGACCCAACAAGATCATCGGACGTATTAGTGTACTGGGCTATGAGCGCGTGCCGGACGGCATTTTGCAATCACAGCGGCCGCGCACGACCTGAAGTCGCCTACGCGGTGTGTCTTAATCCTTTCTATGCCCGCTGGGCAACTTCGGGACTTTGTCTATGTTACTATTGTTCTTCAATACGGGTGATAATGTATTTCGCTTTTGGTATAAGCATTGGGATGACGCTTTTAGGAGGAGTGCATTGACGCGTGTACTTGTTCATGCTTCTCCGGTGACCGCATGGCACAGGATACCAAATGTTAAACGTTATCACCCGGCACACGACGCGCCTGCATCAAATGTTACCATGCATCGAATGTTATTGATGGTTATATTGTCACGTACAGTAGTGGGGACAGTGTGAGAGCAGAGGCACAAGAAAAAAGATGTGCGCGTGCTAACCACCCCGCTCGATAGCTAGCTCTCGCCACCGTTTTCTGCAGGAGCAGCTGCTTTGAATAAACGTCCTCAGTCCCCTTTCAAGACACGTGCCGAAGCGGCGGAGGTACTGAGTATAGTTCTCACCCATGCCGCAGACCCCTCCTGGGAGCCGAACCACCAGCCCAGTGCCAATCGATACTCCCGTCCATCGGGCCAGCCGCAGGATCCGGGGACTGCCTCCGGAAGACAACGCAGATATTCAGGCCACCTGAACTGGGACGGATGGAAAGCGGTATGGAAAACGGTATGAAAACCGCTACATTGCGTAATGGGATTGTTAGCGCGACGCGAATAGTGTAGTATTTTCTGGAAGGCACGCGCGCACCAACGAGTATACGCTGGAACCTTCGACGAGTCGTGTATAAAAGCCGACGACCTTGACCCGCTGATCAGATTTTCGAAGATCGCCGACTGTGCTCGCCGTTATCGATGTGCTTCGAGTGTCCCTTGCTTTTGTGGGGACAGGTCCGTCCAATAAAAAAATAAATTCGTAATTGACAGTTTTGCTACTGTGTTCTTGACCGTCACTACAATATGGCAATAACAGGCTAGCGCACATGTCCTGAATGGCCACATCTACCACACCTCCCCGCCACGGTAGCCTCATCACTATATCTTACCGGGTCAATAAAGCATGGCCGCGATGGCTTCCTCTCAACAACCTCCAAAAACTTCAGGGGTTGCTGATCGTCTCTTTGCAGCCGCAGTATTGCGGCAGATTTGGAAGTTCTTTTTTAAACTGTTGGTACGCGTAATCTTCTATTAACTTCGTCTTCTTTTTTTTTGTTTCTCAACAATTTTTTGTAATATTCAGTGAGTTGAAACCTACTATTTCTAACTTTTGCACTTTTCCTTTGTTACTACGTACTTTCGTTCAACAACGCAGAAACTTTCGAAGTGCTCAGTGAGCGAATTTCTCGCTGTGTACTAAAACAAAAGTGGGAGAACAAGAATTACAAAACACAGCTATGCAAGATTGCGTTGTAGCGTCAGCCACGATGCGTTAGAGCGAGAGACGACGCCAGGACCGCAAGCGTACGCAATGGCAATAAGATGCTAATTGCACGCTCGCTGACTTCAGTATGTTGGGTGTGCTGACTGCTTGGTGTGTATGACAGGGCACGCTTTTTTGTTCTTTTCGTTAAATGCTTGGCTGGTATTTCAGCCAAGAGTGTCCATGGATTCCCGCTGACGCTTGATGTTGCTTTAATGGACGCTTCGTGGTCAGCGCATGCTTGTAAAATCTGCTGACCCGTAAAAGAGCTTTTTACTACTTCTGCTGACGAGACAACTTTTTAGTGAGAGTGTTTGAACAAAGAAAACCCTGCATTAAGGAAGCTTCCGTCTCAGCTGAATGGATTTTCTCAAAGCGCAGTACCCAATTGCAGGAACGATAAGAAAAACTCGGAACAAAATATTTACTTGATACTTGTTAGGCGGTAATAGAAATGTGAGTGAGTAAAGAGTTTAACGAAAAGTTGCAGTTAGAGATTAGATCAATATAATATTCTTCTAGCTTCCTGAAGGCTAGATTTTCAGAGCACCGTAACGACAATTGCTCTTCGAAGTGCAAGCTCTCTACATAAATGCAATAATTATGTGTATCGTGTGATATAGCGGCGGGTATATAGGGAGAGAGGAACCAAAAAGACAGATGTTACGCATAGTAAGTGTCCGGTTGCCTCTCGTGTGCTGGGGGAAAGGAAGGACAAAAAGTGAGGAGAGAAGAAACGAACTTGTGACCAAAGGATCTCTACGTGTGCACCCATGTGGGGATGGCGCAAAGTGCTCAGTTTGGCTCGAAGTCCCGATGATTTTAATAACGCAGCAATGCTTCTGCAATTAGCTTCTACTAACGAATGCTTTAAAAAATAAGGCAGTCCTTATCCAAACTACAAATACATTATAGGCATGGGCATAAGCCTTCATGTTGGTTTGTATATTACAGAAATAGTTTATTGATAAAATGCCTTGGTGCAGTGTTCCACGAAAACAAGTCGTGGGACACTCGCACTAACTATATCTGTAGCCAACCTGCCTAAGTACGTATACATTACTGCTCAAACATTGTTCTTTACTGTCAAATATGTTAATCTGTTAATTTATATTGCGCTTATTTTTCCGCTCTCAACCAAATCTAAATAGCTTTGGGAAGAACAACCTGCTCCAACATAAGAAAAAGTGATTCGCGCAATTGTAACGTTGAACATTTGCGTACAGCAAACCTATCTTTGAACTCCTACCGATAAAATACCTAGTACTGCTCCAGATATATCAAACACTATGACGTGACCCTGAAAAACAATGAAGTATCCTTTAAGGACACCCTCCCTCCTCACAGCCATGCAAGGAAAAACTATTCCATCTGATCGGAGGAATAGTGACCGCTTGAAAATATCCAATACACGTACTAAGCCACGGCTAAAGATGATTTCATATTTTTACTCCGAAGGGATTTGCGGCAAGACATAGAGTGAATAAAAGAAGCTCCAATGCTCCCACCTCTGCATCAGGCTGGTACTGCAGCAATATCTCTGCAAATCCATTGCCCATCACCCAACAGGTGTAATTTCAGTTAGGTCTGGCTTCGGTCCAGCCTTTCCCGAGATCTTAAGAAGAAGGTTTAGCTCTGGGCCTGCTATCTAAATACATGGGAAAGGAGAAACCGTTTTACTCGGCAACCACTGCACCAAATTTGATCGGGCTTGTTGCATATAAAACAAAAGTTAAAATCTAGAGACTGTTGGTTGCAATTTTTTGATTGAGGTTGTCAATTAAAAAAAACATTGACAAATATTGTAAATTTTCAGGAAACGAAACTATTAAATTTACAACTCTGTAACTGAGCAATAACAAATGATGTCACAATTCTCTAAATTGAAGCTAATCGTACATCTAAAGCGGACAACATTGACATATTATACATGGCTCTAAAGTAGACCGCTAATTTGTGAGTAGAACTTTTGTAAAACAATTGTCAACAATGCAACAAATTCACGTAAGATATAAATAATAAATTGACATATCAAGTTGGTTCACTTTGGATGCTCTAATACATGCAGTTCACAGACCTTCGATATCAGTTCTAGGTGCAGAGCTACGAATTGTTAAACTTCGTGCTTATATATTTTCAAGCTTACCAATTTTTTATATTACCATTTAAACATTTCGGGCCCTAAATCGAAAATCCGCTTGGAACAGTCACTAGACGTTAACTTTCTCTCTCAAATGCATCACACATTATTAAAATCCGCCCAGCGGTTTACTCAGAAAAGCGTTCTGCGTTTTTACATGTATTTGAATGCGCGGTATCAGAGTTGAGCCCCAGCTAAAGCTTCCTCTTGAGCCTGATTGTTCGCGTTCCAAGGCAAATTCAAAGCAGGTGTCGAGCATCAGACGTTGCCAAAAAGACGAACTTGAGGATTTGCACAGCCAAACTATTTAAACGGGACAGCCAGATCTTATTCTTCAAGTTTCTTTATAGGTTTGAAGAATTGTTAAAATATTCGTTGTAATAAATGTTTTTGAATTTGGAAGGCACATTTGATCATTTTTTAGAGGTTGGAGTACATTATAACGTCTGCTGCTCCGTTTATGCCGTTTGTAAAGAGGTGCAGGTCTAGTAAACCCCTCACGGGCTTTCGTCGGTGTTCTTATCATCACTGTACTGTTGTGAAGAATGATGAATACATCAATTTGTATTTGTGCTTATTTGCATTTGTATACCTTGAAGTTCACTTGTGCAAGGATTTATTTGAGGATTCATGTCTAAGAGCACCATGTAGCGTGAGGGGATGAATATAATTTCTGTCGCGCACTCGATTTAACTTGTGTCTGAGCCAAAGTTTGCTTTAGTTGGTGCATTCACGGCTGAAATAGAATATAATGCATCACGATACGTGTGCGCGTCGAAGAAGCTACTGACCGTGAAAAGCACACACTCGTATTGCAAATCCTTAACTATACACACAATTGTACGAGATGATTTCAGTCGCGTGTTACATATGAAAGCAAGTGAACTTTGTAACAAAGCCTACATATTATAACTGAACTTTTGGACGTTCAGTTGGCACTTGTTAGAACTGATGCCATAAGCATAAAGAACTTCTTAAGCTAACTTACTGTGTTCTTACGGTCCATTTGCTTCACATTTACCATGTTGTTGTATATACGTCATTCCAACAAATCATGAAGGTGGATAGTTATCAAAATATTAGGTGGGAAGTTAACATCGCAAATTCTTGAGATGTTTATTGTGAAGCTGGTACTAGTCCCGGGGTTTTGGTAAAACTCATATTCTTACATAAGAACCGGATAGAAATCTGCTTTTCGTATTTGCACTTGAAAATTAGTTCATAGACAGGAGTCTTAAATAAGTAGGTAGTTGAGGATTTCCATTAATCATAAAAGCAAAGTTCAGCTCTTCGAGTAGTCAAACAGAATTGTAGTATCTGTCACAAGCAATTATTTTGGTTTGTTAATATGAGGCCCAAGATTGTCTTTATTTTCAGCCCCCATCGCCTTTCCTGTTCGCCCTCAGGCATGAGGGCGGTCCTCTTGTCGTTATCGATCACTTGTCGTTACGTGTGATATGAAAATGTCGATTTCAGTGTTCCTACTAGGAAATAACGAGTAGTGATTATTACAACGTTGTTGTGCTGCTATCACGTACGTGACCCTATATAGCCGGAACTAAGCGAATGGACTATATGGTATAATATGTACTTGCATAAGGCTGTCGCTAGTTTTATTTCTGCATAAAACGTCTGTGCAGAGGTCTCAGAGAATATTTTTCTACGTCGTAGTTTTATCAGTGTTTGATTAAAGAACCTAAATGTGGCCTCATTGGCTGTGTACACATTCTGGGAGCTTAGGACATGCGGCTGCCTGAGACCTGCAGTTCTATTCCTAGTTCCATGACAAAAACACGTAAAATATGACTTTTGGAGAGACACCGGCATGAAAGTAAACATACTCATGCATGCACAGGAAGCTCGTGGCTAATTCTGTTGCCCTGATGAGCTGCTGATCGATTTGCGCCCCAAGCGTTTTCACATGCAGCTGGCCGGTTAGCTGACGTCGTCCTCGAGTACACGTTGAAGGAACGCTGCTAAAACCAGCGACCATGAAGCACTTCATGGCTAGCTTTTTTAGTAGCATTTGATGGTTCCAATGGCAACGAAAGTGTTGAAAATAAGTTCTGATTGCCATGTACAACCTATTGTTTAATGAAATAATGTAATCGTGTAAGACAGAGCTGTAGCTCGATTGCGCGTCCAGATTACGCTGAAATACACGCGTTGCTTTGTCCACTACGGAGTAACTTTTGGTGGGAACCTAAAATAAATTGCAATGGGACTATCACCACGTATTCCGCCACCATAAGCTTGTCTTATGCATTGAATGTCATGGCGCGGAATAGTATATAATCCTTTCTCGAAGTCCGAGTCAACTACATTCACACAGATAATGTACCACACTGTGGACTGCACTGAAGCAAAACATTCAAGTGCAAATTTTCAATTGCTGTTCAAAGTAGGCAGGTACTATGGAAACTCTTTTGCTATTACGTTTCCTGAAGTCACGTTACCACGTCAGTATGCCAACAGTCGCGCGGATATTCCCGCTTATTAGTTTTATCCTGCACAAACATGGTACAGCATACGACGCAGGAGATCACTTCGTATATGGACAATGTTTATTGGCCAATTTCATTTCATGCCCAAGACGTATATCTATCGATGACATGTAGGCTTTATTGAGCACACATGCATTCAGCTTTACGCTGATCTCGCGAGCTTTTCCAAATCAACACGAACGCTCATGTCGTGGAGAACGCAGAAACTACTACAGAGCTCAAGTAGCTTAATTTCGAGAAAACTCATAGGGGCGTAGTTGGCGAGTCGCTGTCGTTAAAGTTCAGATCGCCTAGTTTGCATGTTCCAGATCACCTAGTTTGCATATCACGGTCATCCGTCGCTCCAAACTGCTTCCACTTAAGCAATAGACAAAGCAAGGTTGCCGAAACGTATACTCTTGACATCATGAAAACAAGTTAGGCGCGTGTACTTCGGGAACAGCTTAAACAACCCCACAGCCTTGCTGAAATTCAAATAATGATAGCGCCACTCTTATGCATATATGTTTTAGGTTTGGCGAAGGTCTTCATCAATCCGATTTGGGCTTTCTTTCTGCAAACGTGAGTTGATTTAATTTAGGTTACCCAAGAAATAGCCCGTTCACTGGACCAACTTTTCTAAATTGAAATGGGGTTTTACGTGCCAAAATCCAGATCTGATCATGAAGCACGTCGTAGTGGAGACTACGGTTTAATTTTGATCACTTGGGGTTCTTTACCGTGCACCAAATGAACGGTAGATGGGCGTTTTCGCCTTTCGCCCCCATCTAAATGCGGCCGCCATGGCTGGGATGTGATCCTGCGACCTCGTCTTTAGTAGCTTAAGGCCAAATCCACTAAGCAACCACGGCAGGTGCAGATCTTTATTTATAATGTTAGGGTCACACACATTAGACAGATAAGACAAAGCCTTCTTTTACCAGATGAAGACACGGACAACCAGGCAGAATTCGAGAGCATGTATAGTGTCTTAAAGTGTAGGTTATAGCAAAATAGTACTGTTCGTGTTAATAGACGCTGTGGGGCGCATAACATAGCAAATACATGTTTTTCAGGTTGCTATACTGTAAAGTTTCAAATGAACTAAACATTTCTCCGTGATAAGCATGGAGGTGTGTATTCATAAAAAAATATGGAGAGCTCTATGAAAATGAAGACAAGTTTAGACACATATAGACAATAAAAAATTTAGAAAATTTTTGAAATGAGTAGATAATTTTGTTAAAATGTTATAAAAAATGGCAAGGTGAATGACTTATTGGTGCTACGCCCTAGTAGGAATATGTAAGGAAATGTATGGAATGGAAATGGGAAAAGCTTCCACAGCTTTCTCAATTTCAAGCTTCGGTGCACTTTCGTTGCCTATCCCAACATGAAAACTTGGTCCACTACTTTTGACATCATTTAAAAGAATATTCTTTCCGGCGTGCAGCAACAGCGCTCAAAAGCTTTGTGCCACAGGCACTCACTGCCTGATTGATTTTCCCTTAAGGTGGCCGGGATAGCTACCAAAAGTTTGTCACGCCAATCTCAGCGAATTTTTCCGTTTTTTTTTTTTGCAGGCGACAATAGACTAGTTCCTGAGAGTTCTAGTTTCCATTGCACGTCGAATAAGTCGTCTGTGATATTTACGATGATGAGTGTCCGCGACCCCCTCATATGAGACTGCGCGGCCAATATCGCGAATGGGGCTCATTTGAGTATAAGTAGAAGCAAAAGAGAGGTTGAAGCGAACAAAATGCATCAGTGATGTCTGGTGAAGCGGCTTTTCTAAAATCAGTGTTTGTAGTCTTCCTTAAAATTCACTTTCAGTGCAAAAAGGAAGTGCTATGCCTTTCTCCTGGTAGCATTTTTCTGCAACACTCAATTTAGGTTGCAATTGTACAACAAATATTCATTACATTACGCATAATAACGTACCACCCATCCCTGCATGTAAAAATGCAGTATTTACTTGCCATCTTCTCTATTACTGAACAAACAAAACGAAGACGCAAATTTCTTCATGAAGCATTTAAGTTCGAATCGTCACTCGCAATTATCTACAAAAACATGCGAGGCGTAGAAGAATAGCTTGGAACACGGTGAGAATAGTAACTGCATATCCATAATGGTCGGGAATACCGCAACTCAGCGCAACCACGTGCGCGTCGGCTCAGCTGTGGTTGTCCCGGTAGGCACTTCTTTTACGGGAACCAACTTCATCCGCAACAATTCATTTTAACAGCGGAGCTGTTTAAGCCGGTCGTAACTTGTGCCGCGAACCGCAAAACCTCGCCGAGCTATGACGTCACTGCGTTGCCTATAGCAACTCCATACCAGCTGTGCGATAGCTTTGCAAGACTCTGCGCCGAGACACTGTGCGCAGCGCGTCTGCTCCGGTTGCCATAAACGTTCCGTGTAGCAGGTGTGAAGGAAGGGTTGCTAGTGTGCGGCGGTAGTAGCAGCCATGATGAGACCGAGGAAGAACCACACTCCCGAGCAAGAGGCCGCTTTCCGGGAATCACGCTGCTTGGCCAAAGAAGAATACAATCGCCGGCGTCGAGCTGATCCTGCACAGAGAGCCGAGGAGCCCTTAGCCAAGCGACGGTGCAGAGTCGAAGATCCCGAATTCGCCGATCGAGAAAGGGAACGAAGGCGGATCGGTATGCGGGACATGCGCGAAAACCCAGACTACAGAGAAGCCGAGGCATGATGACGCCGAGCTCGTAAGTCCATGGGAGGAGCGTACGGCCGCTTCGAGCGGGAATTCCTCAACATAGAGTTTGAACATTTGTGCCACGTCTGTGACCGGCTTTGGTTTGACGCGAACCTCTCGACACTGAACTCTGTGCGTGACTCGGCGAAGCCTAATCTCGGACTCTAAGTGCTGCGCGAGCCGTCTCCCGAAGCTACCGACCACGACGAAATGTGTGTGTGTAGGACTTGCCGCGATACTCTGCTCAGGGGAAAATTGCCACAGTCAGCACGACTAACGGGTTCGTGTACCCTAACCTGCCGGCATCGCTTCCTTGACTGAACGACTCGAGTGCCGCCGTGACGGCGGCAGAACGGTCACTGACTCCGTGGTGAGTACATGTAGCCTTAACATGGACGACGAAAGCAGATCCAGACAACCGGAGAAGAAGCCGCTCATCTTGAAGCGCGTCGCGCGGCCAAGCGAGAACCTGCGCGTCGGCGGCGAGCCGATTCAGAATACCGTGCCTAGCAGCACTTAGCATTTCCTAGCAAAACTTGGCCAAACCTAATAAAACCTGGAGGAAGCTAGGTCGATCACCAGCTCCGCTGGTTACTTCAGCCTTGCATCAATAGTGCATGCTGCACGTTTTCTTTTTTTTTTTTGGGGGGGGGGGGGGGCTTGCATAAATGCATCCGAGGTCGCCAAACCACAGCCTTAGCTTAGTTCGAAAGTGTTGCAAAATGTCTAGCAACGCGGAGGATTTTCTTACCGGCGAAAGTAGCGAGTACAGGAGAGGTACCTTGGCGAGATACATTGAGTGCAAAAATAACTCAGAGGTGAAAGAGCTATCTTTCAGGGACATGCAACCACACTGCGACTGTGGTTTTTGTAGTTGCTCGGATTAGAGGAAATTGCTTTTCCCTAAATATGCGACCCGCCGTTTCTTTCGAAGCTAGCTTCCCATGTGTTTTGCATATCCCGGCCAAGAGGGAGATGCGTTCAATGAACCCTGATGAGTGAGACCGTATTAGCGACATCATTGTTGCTTCAGGCGAATGCTGCTTTGATGAAGACGCTGGAAACCTCGTCATTATTTTCTTGTGTGTGTGTGTTGAGCTCCTTTCCTCAGGAGAGTTAATGTCATGGGTAACTCACCTATAACTTTTTTGCTATTATCGAACGCAGACTTGTAGTCAACCCCATCTTTTTACCCATGATTGAGCTAATCGTAATCTTGTCTGTGAAATACAGCTCAATATTAAAAATCAGGCACCTCGGTTTTCTAGGGTCTCGAAACCGGCAGCTTTGGTGCCTGCAGGTGTAGCGTAGGTGTGTTTATTGACCAGTTGCCTTCACCCAAAAAGTCGACATAGACGTGATGAGTACTTTTTTTATTGATATGATATAAGGAGATGTCGACGCACAAATAAGACGCCGGCTACTCCTTAGCTTTTGAATGGGTCTAACCTACAACATACAGGGTTCAACATACAAGAATACGTGTCAAATAACCTTCTCATACAAGCAACGTTTGCACAGCAACACGACAACGTAAAAAAAACGTGGTACATACAATGAAGAAGTTCAATAACTCCACGGCACTGCAGAAGAAAGTCTCAAGAATACAAATAATAATGGCACCTTACAATACAGTCTCTAATCAGCGGGTGGTGCACACATCGTGTAAATGCTTTATCACATATAGTCAAAACAGAATAATAAACATAACATAATCCACAAACACATATACATATGCAGCGACATTGAAATAAAAGGAACATTATAAGCGTTAATAACGGCCAACAATGCCGAACTCGTCGAGAAATGTTGTTAACGCTTTTAGAGCGCTCTTTTGCAAGGCCGCTGTGGACCAAGGGCCCAAAAGCTTCCTCAAACTGAAAGGTCTGTGGTCTAATGCCATTAAAGTTAATTTAAGTCGGCGTCTTGGTGTGTCGTGATGTGGGCAATCTAAAAGGAGGTGATATATATCTTCATCTACAAATCCACAATCACATTCGGGGTTTCCGCACGGCGAATTCTATGTAAGAACTGTTTTCTGTAGGCAGTGCCCAGCCTTAATCGGCGCGTAAGGGTTTCCATATTTCTGTCTAATGACAAGAGAAATTTGAATTCAATAACCTGATCGATATGTTAAAAATCAGTGCTCTTCGAATTCTGGTGAAACCACCTATTTCTACACATTTTGAAAGATGTTGCCCTTATAATGCAGCTTAATTCATTTTTTGATATTGGGAGCGAAATCGCATCATCTATGAGGTGTGGTTGTCGTGCTGCTTCATCGGCTGCTGTGTTGCCAGGAATGTTACAATGTGCAGGTATCCACTGGAATCTTATTTCATGCTTCTCTTGGCTTTCCTTTGTGAAGTCTCTAAGTGTTTTATATATTATACTATCACTGATTGTTTTTGCTTTTGTGCCGCCTGTGAATCGCTGAAAATTACCCATTTCTGCGCATCTCGTACTGAAGTTATAAATTTTACCGCACATAGGATGGCGAACAGTTCAGCCGTAGTGGATGAAGTCACACGAGATAACTTAAATGATTCTTGTTTATTGATGTGCGGTATATATAATGCTGAAGTTCACGAGGATGCTGCACTGGAGCCATCTGTATAGACGTGTATGTATGCTGAATACCGCATATAAATCTGGTAAAGTGGTAGTCGTTGAGCAGCTTGAATGCACATGTCTCTTTTTCTGAATATGCCATCTACTGACAATTTGATTTTGGGACGAGTAAGCAGCCATGGAGGATATTCGACATATGAGTTCCAAAATTCATTTCTTGGCAATATATGAAGATTTTCCTCAATTTCTTTATGAACATAACTTCTATCTCGTTTCATTATGTTTAGAGCCAATGGGTGGTTTTCATGCTGTGTTTGAACGCGAAAATAATGCCGGCATGTTTCTCTAGTTTTCATAACTGGAAACGGTGATTGGCGAGCCTCAGCTATTACAAGATGGCTAGAAGTTGCTCGTGGAACTCCTAGACATATGCGTAGACCTCTAGCTAAAAGTCTTTGAAGTCGCTTTTCTGACGTGTGTGAAAGTCCGTGCAAGATGGGCGCGGAATGCGCAATTTTTTGTCGTATTAATGCATTGTAAACAGTCAGCATGGTCGATACTGATCCACCCCACGATGTGCCAGCAAGTCTGCGAAGTACAGTCACTATCGCATTGACCTCGTTTTCGAGTTTCTTTATGTGGGGTGCCCAGGATAGTTGCCGATCAAGTATTATTCCAAGAAATCGATGCTGTTTGACTATCATTAGAGGTTGTCCTTCCAGACTAAGAGTGAAATTTTTAACTGCCTCCGAGTGAAGGGCAATTCAGCTGTCTTCGCATGTGATAGAACCATTCCTTCTCTCTCTCTCAAAAAGCGGTTAATAATATTTATGCCGTCTTGTAACGCCATCTGAAGTAATTGAAGATTAGTTCCAGATGTCCAAATGCACACATCATCTGCATACAGTGAAAATCTTAACTGCGATGGCAGTCTTCTCGCTAAATCAGCCATGACGCAGTTAAAAAGAAAAGGACTGAGTACGCTTCCCTGTGGTACTCCCTGCTTGACAACATGTTCAGCACTCTTTCCTTCGCTCGTCTGAACAAATATTTTGCGACCTGATAAAAATATAGAAATCCATCGCAAGGACTCGCCGGAAATTCCGAGTTCTAACATACTTAGCAAAACATGAACGTGACTAACAGTGTCAAATTCCGTCTTGATGTCTAAGAATACTGCTATCGTCAAGTTGCCACATGCACGTTCGTGTTCCACACAGGTTACTATATCCAATATTGCATCCATTCTGCATCAATGTTTTCTAAAACCTGTTAAGTAGTTGTACAATACATTCGTTTCATTACACCACCACTGAAGTCGCGCGTCAATCATTTTCTCCATTACTTTGCATAAACAACTTGTCAAACTAACTGGGCGGAAGCATTCAAGGCACAAGGGCGTCTTACCCGGCTGTAAAATTGGTATAATTTGAGCGACTTTCCAAGAATCAGGTACAATTTCTTCTATCCATAGATTATTATAGATGCCTAAGAGAGCATATGTACCTGCCGGCCCGAAGTTTCTTAGCATATTTTATGTAATGCCGTCCGGCCCAGCAGCAGACTTTCGGTCACATGATGCAATTGCACATTGAAGCTCGCTTACTGTGCATGCAGGATCTAATTGAGAATGTTGTGCCCAATAGCAAGCATTTTTTTCTGCTTAGCTAACACTACTGAATTATCAAATTCTGCACATTGTGATGAAAAAGCAGGTCTGGAAATAAGCTCGCAAAATTCATCTGCAACTATTATCTCAAATGTGTCCCGGGCTACAGCGAGAGCACGAAATGGGAAGCTCTGTGTTACAGGGCCGCTTAAAGAGCGAATTACTAGAAAAATTCTTGGGACAGACGTGTGAGGAGACAGCGTGCTGCAGGAATCGCGCCAACGCCGTTTGCCTAAATTTTTCATGCGTCTGGCATTACATTGTGAATTTTTGAGCGTTTTTTTATGCTTCTAAACTTCCGCTCCGTCAATACGCTCTTTCGGATCGGCGTCTGATGGCTCATAGGTGTTCATACTCTCCGTCAACTGCAGCATAATCTCTTGGAATTGGGACCTTCTTTATGCATATGTTAACACTATGCAGCAAAAATTCAGTAAAATTTTGAACAGTTGTATGTTGACTAATTTAATTCGTTAGGCGGTACCGAAAAGCTTTCCAGTTGGTTAGTCTGCTGTAACGCCTGATATCATTGTGCATGCTAGGGTGATTTACAAGGATGTGAAAATGGTCACTTCCGCGCGTTTCCACATCCGTTGTCCATCCCACAGCATTCACTAGATCTTGGGAACACAGGGTAACATCTATGCAGCTTGAATAATTATATCCACGAAGAAATGTTGGCGATCCATCGATTAAAACAGTCAAGTTGCATTTGTCTACGGCGCACTCAATAGCGTTACCACGTGCATCACAGCAATTACTGCCCCATATGATGTTGTGTGCATTGAAGTCTCCACATATAAAAAGATTAAAGTGAGCTATTTTGAAGATATCCACCAGCGTTTCCACTGAGATACGGCCTGAAGGTTGTAGATATAGATTAATCACTGTTATGCACAGCTTACCAAAGGATACTTTACATGCGACGAATTCCGGAAAGTCTGAATCACTTGAGTGAATTTGATAAGATGGCAATTCCTTTCTGACACACAGGAGCACTCTGCTATCAGCACCCTGACGAGACGACTTGTATATCACATAATTCGAGAGGCGAAAATCGTCACTGATTCTCGCCTCTTGAATGCAATGTATCGGAAAGTTGTATTGTACAAGTAGTTTTCGAAAGTCAGCACACTTCCTTCGAAGACAGTTGGCATTCCACTGAAATATGGAGACATTTTTGTAGCGGTTATTCATGTACTGCTTGCCACAGGGTTGGCCCGGTTTGTTGACACAATAGCGCTTCCAGAGGCAGCAACGCTTTCACTTCTGATACGTTGTTTGCTTCGGGCAGAGCAGATTGTATTGCCTTAAGAGCTGCGAAAAGCATCGGCGAAATCAGTTGCGTCACCGATGTGGCTGGTATGGTCCCTATTAACTGACGTTAGTTCTGCAGGAGGCGCGTGAGGTCGCTGGGAATGATGTGTGCGAACATGGGAGCTTTCTGGTGCATTACTTTCTGCTTGTCGTGTGGGTTTCCGCAGCATGGACGCATAAGACAGGACGCTTGACTGTGCTCCTCTTGATTGGTCTCTTGATTGCACTCTTGGCGGTTCTTTTGATGAATATATTGTTGGTTCTCTTGGCTGTGGTGGTTTCGGTGTCCGCTGAGGCTGGTGGCCTTGCACTGGATGAACAATCTCAAAGTTTGGGGAGGGCTCGTCACCCTAGTGTGGTGTACTGCTTAAACAGTGTTCCACATCCGCCGCCAAGGCCGTGAGCGGTGGCACTGGCTAACACTCCCTGGTTACTTCTAGTAGATAAACATAAATACCCCAAAAAGTGAATCGGGAAAACTGCGCCGCGGTAGCTGAATTGGTAAGAGCATTACACGCGTATTGCAAAGACGTAGGTCTGCATCCCACCTGCAGCCAGTTTTTTTCATGCACTTTTATTTTGTTGTTTTATTGTTTCTTTTATTCCATTGAGAACTCCAGATAATTTCACATATGCCATCCTTGGCTCCATTTTTGGCTTGCTATGATATGACTATATATATTGTGGGATCTCACACGTACTCTTGGCACAACGGAACAACATCACAGTAGTGTAAACAACCAAAAGGGAATTTATTGCACCTTTCATACACTAATACACGCTAGCAGAATTACTACGCCGATGGGTACGCGACCAATCGAGGAAATGCGGCTCACCGCGACCGGATAGCGAGCGAGTATGTTGACCCGCATGCTAGACACCAATGACACCAATCGCCTATAGTAGTACACGTGTACGGTCACGCGAACGGTGGCGGGTTCGAACGATCCGCGATCGTCCATACCGGTGCCCTGCTCCTGGCCTCGCGAGATGGTCTCGCGAAGCGTGGATCGGCGCACGCGCGGACCGTCCGCATCTCTGACCGACCCCACTTCCAAGAGCCTTCTCCCTTTTGCGCCCGCGTAATCCCCGCCGTCAGGTGGCGTTAGCAGCGCAACCCTCGCGCCCTCTCTCGTAACATCCATGCCGACCGCCGACGGCGCTTAGCCACGCGGGGAAAACCACATCAGGGGACGCGTAATATATATATATATATATATATATATATATATATATACTTACGTACGAGCGTACATGCACACATACTTATGCAGTATATGTATATTGGGGGGATGCGCGATTCTCACGCGTCCCCTGATTTGGTTTTGCCCGCATATTATATATATATATATTCAACGCGGAAGATGGGCGCCGTTTTCGGTTGGAGAAATTTATCGTGTGTCAGACTTTCAGAAACCCCCTGACCCCTTTCGTTGTGGAATCAAGTCAGGTGACTTTTTATTGCTTCGTCTTTTTTTTTAAAACTTCGGCTATTTTACCTAACATACCTTATAATGCCAAGACCTACGTAGAGATGCCTTACAGCGCTCCTTGTAAGGTATCTGGGTAACCAAATAGGTCGGCGCTATCTTGTTTCTATTCTTTATTTGTAAAAATAACTGTGTAATTCCGATTCCCATGGTTTTACGGTTTTGGTGCTTATAAAAAACGGCACATATTTCCATCTACCTGTTCGTATACACATAGAATTTTTTTTTCACAATCAGAGTGCTTAGTAACGTAATACAGTTATTGTTAAGACATGCTTCGCTATTTGTCTTGCTTGACACATCAGTTGATGCTCTGCCCGAAAAAGAGGATTATCCAGTGAGGTCACCCGATGGTCAATCCAGAAGAAAACGAGCGTATGTAAAACAATGCCTTAAAAAAAGCATCTGCAAGATTTACTGTTCATCTTATTCGCGTTCAGTATAGACTGCAAGTTCCTGTATTATTATGAGCAGTAAGGCTATAGCAAGAGCAACTGACAACCGAAATAACTAGCCTAAGTATAACGTCATTGATCGTCTAGACTTGCGTGTATTAACCCTTTAGCTGGCAAGATAAGAAACACGACCTACAATGTTTTTATTGCTTTAGTTCTTCTTTACTTTCATCAAACACATACCAATTAAAATATTTAATGGATACTGCAAAAAATAAGCGAAACAAAGTAGGTCAAAATTATTGTTGACCAGGTGGTGAAAGGTACATGCATGTATGGTCCAAAACTGGTCTTTCGCATTTTCTTTGGCGAGGTCAGTATGTGTTCTTGAGATGTACCTTTATGGAGGTAAGAAATAAAAGGTTGCTTAAAAAAAGAAAAAAAAATCGCATTGGCGAGAATATCGACGAAGCCTTCGAGATTTGTTACCATTACATCTGCTGCTACTCACGCTCCATACTTTAGTGAATACCACTGTTGAGCAGGTATATCAATGAAGGTAAATTGAAAGGCACAGACTAATATTTGGATTTGTCTAGTTTTTGCAGATGCTTTCGTTACTTCAACAATATTGTGAGCTACCAGTTAAAGGGATAATATACTTTTTCGTATTGCTGCACTAACATAGAGTAACGCTTACCGTAACAGTCGGATCAGCAAAGTAATTTTTTATATTTCTTATTGACGTTTTTTATTGCGATAGCAATTATATGGATACTCAAAAGCAGATTTCTGCCGTCGGCGTCGCCGTCGCCGTAGCCGTCGCCGTGAGGTTCCGTATGACGTCATTTGGAGAAGAAATCGTCGCCGCGCGCCGAACGCTGTATGTGCGAGTGAAAGGGCGCGAGGGGCGCGTCTTTCACGGGGAGTGAACGCACGGCGGAGAACAAACGCGCGTTCTGCGCCGTGCTCGCTTAAGGGCTGCAGAAGTAGGCGTCTCTTTTCTCCTTTACAATCACCATATATGTAGAGCAAACGCACCTTCTTCCGACGGGCGAGAAGCCGTGGGGGAGGGGGAGGGAAGGGAGGCGACGTTTAGCTGCGGCACCAAGTGCCTATTTATATCACAGGCTCCGGCAACAGTCACCAACGCCGCACGCATTTTGAGCGAACGCGGGCAAAACGCCGATGGCGTCGACAACAGTTCTGCGTGTTGCCGATGCTGCTGCATGTCCAAGTTTATACAGCTGATAAAGCTAATATCATTACTCCATATAGCTCTCTACAAGTTTGCTATCGCAATTGATGCTTCGCCTTTCAGGTGAAACTGCGACCACTTTTTTTGTTCGGCGGGAATTCGTAAAGCTTCAAGTCTTCGAACCTTCAGTTTTCATATTTAATTACAAGGCAAATGGTCCGTGTAAGAATAATAATGCTCGTCACGATAACCAAGCTTTTCTACCGTCATGTCACATTCAATCGAAAGGTAATAAAGTAGCAGATGCGAACTTTCTGAGAATTGTTGTGAGTATAAACAAACTCTCTTGGCCGCGTTTACTGTTAAATTGATCACCGCGTATGGTAAAGAAAGAAAACTGAAACTTTATTCCACATACTATAATAACCAGAAGGGCTAAAGAAACATCACAGTAAAGCGGGAGCATCACAGTAAGCTGACATTAGCTAGACCAGACAGCCAAACTATATAGTATTTTTGCTGTTGAAAATCGAAATTGCTGCTGTATGTGCGTGCACTATATAGTATGCATCAAGCAGCAACTTTCCCGCACAAAAAATGACAACGCTGTGTGGCTTGAACAATTGTTGAAGACACGCTGGCAGATTGGTAAAAACCAAACAGAATAAATATTGAGAAAGATATATTATTTGCGTTGGCTTTTGCCATCCCTGTATTTCATTCCAACCTGTTAAGTGTTTTGTAAAGCCGTAGTATACTTGTAAGCAAATTTGCACATGGTACTTGACGTGATGAACAGCGTAAGAGATAGGCCGCAAGCTCTTTTACACCCGCATCGAAGAGTGCGAAAGGTAAAGGTGTAGTGCAGAAGAACCGATAGAATATGATCAGGGTTGGTCGATTCCAGTGCACGTGCAAGTCAGAGATACGTGACCATTCGCCTCCGACACACGGAATAAATCACTTCTAACCTGATGAAGCAGAGACGCTACATCCTCTTTGAAATAGGGAAGCCTGTGGTAGTTGGGAAAATGGGCAAGAATGATGCGGCAAAATTTAGACAAGAGCCTGCATTCTTAGCCCCTGTAGCTGTAAATTTGATTTCACTCAAATAGCGAGACGATTTATCACAACTCAGCAACCTGCGAAACGTAGGATTTCCTAGCACATGAGATAACGTTATAACAAGAGTACTATAAAAAAAACACAGGGAATGTGAATAATGTGGCCCTATGGTGTCAATTTCAGAATGGTTTCAGCCGCATCGACGCGAAAACTTTAAACCAAGTTATGAACCTCGCCGAAGAAACAGCAGCAAAGAGGTAGATGCACTGTGTAGGCACATATATATTACTTGAAACTTCTCTATCTTCTGTCTCCCACCAAGGGTTGAAAGTAAACAGTAAGTGACGTTGACATTAAATATCGGAGACTAAGGAATGCAATTAAATATGTTGCTCAGTAAGCAAGAACGAACGTTACGAAAACAAAATGGCAGGTTTTGCCTGGATTTGGGGCGTTATAGAGGTCCAAATGCCTTTCTACTACATTCTGTTTTCCTTTGTACAAAGCGAAAGTCATCTTAAAGCAATAGAAGTTCTATGACCTTAACTACTCCTTTTTGTAATCTGGTTATCATTTCATCCTCTGCATGAAAGTTTTCTCAAAGAGAAGAGAGAAAGAATGGGAAAGAGAGACAAGGAGGTTAGCCAGTGTAAATACCTGCTTGCTACCCTGTACTGGGGAAAGGGGTAAAGGGAATAAAAGGTGATAGAAGAAACAAATAAAAAAATTGAAGTAAGGAAATTCACGCAATAACGAGACCCTACGCGCTACAACGTTCAAAGCCGGTCGCACAATTCATAAGCCCTTAGGAACTTCAACAGAGCCCTCAAGGCCTTGAGTGCCGAAGCCCGTCTAGACCATTGTCCTAAAACTTTTTTCTCTGTGAGGGGGTGATTGTCCAGTTTCTCAAGCGCAGTCACGGGCACTTTTCTTGCCACATTGTAGCGGGGCAGTCACAGAGGAGGTGCTTGATTGTCTCCTCGCAGCCACAGTTGTCGCAAGCAGGGCTGTCAGGCATTCCAATGCGCAAGGAATAGGCGTTCGTGAATGGCACGCCGAGCCACAGGCGGCACAGAAGTGTTGCTTCCGCTCGTGGTAACCCTGGTGGAAGACGGAGTTGCAGACGTGGATCCAATATGTGGAGGCGTGCGTTGCTGAAATCACTGGTGTTCCACAGAGTCTGCGTAAGCTCGCGTGCGAGGAAACGAGGTTTTGTGGCTGCGTCGGTTCTCGACAGTGGTATCGATACAATAGGGGCACCATCGTGGGCCGATCGGGCAACGTCATCCGCACTGTGATTTCCCGAAATTCCTCAGTGACCTGGTATCCACTGGTAGATGATGTTGTGCCCCTTGTCGGTTGCGTGATGGTGAAGTAGTCGGATGTCTGTGACTAATTGTGCGTTAGGTCCGTGGTTGAAAGGGGACAGCAGGCACTGGAGAGCGGCCTTCGAGTCACAAAAGAAAGCTTTCTGAGCTTTCTACAATCCGGTATGAGATCCAACAACCAAAAAGAAATTACCGCTGACAAATGAGGCGAGTGGTACGCGTGATTGCTTGCTGCACCTGTCGTAGGAAAACACTAAATAATAAAAAATTGAGCGTCTCCTAGGGCTTAAAGTGGAAAGTTTTCAGTGAGCATTTCGTTGTCCTCTCAAGCCTCCTCCTTTGGATCTTATGTTGCCGCTGCCAAAGGGCACTGCTGCTAAAGGTACTACAGCACAATTGAAATATGCGGCAAAACTCCATACGACACTGCTCTGAAATGTGTGTGAAAATCCTTCGTCGTTTGCTTTCCTTGAAATACCCCTCTTGAGGCAGCTATTTTTAGCAACGCTCGGCAACAGGATTGCCACTTATGTTTTTGACAGTGTTTACAAAAGCTTAGCGCATTTCTTTTACTGTTGCTCTTCCACTCGGAATTCTGAGTATTGTACAAATGTGCCTCGCCTATCAAATAAATATATTGAAGGCAGGAGCACAAAAGTAGCACAATGCGTACGAAAAAAAAAGTGTAAATGTGCGAGCTACTTAGGTAGCTACGATGGCGCAAAGCTGAAGCATGGTTCACTGACTCATATTACCAGCAATGAAACATATTTACTCAAACTCTTGATGTACATTCTTATTTCTTGACGAAGAGGCAACGTTCGTGTCTTTTAAACATTGGTGACTAGCGACTGGTGACCTTTTTGTTTGTTTTAAGGTGAGCGGTTCAATTGTTCCATTGACTACATTGGCAATCTAGATCGTTCTTCTCCTTCAACAAACTGTTTGTAACGGGTCAAATGATAGGTAGCAGTCACAGACTATGAAATCACATTTTTCGTCGTTGAAAATGAGCCTGCAAATACTGCAAATCGAAAAAAAAAACAGATTTCAATGTTTGAGTTGACGGGCGCCGCCGAACACAATGAGCAGAATATTATTACCTTATTCTATTGCCTTCAAAGTTCACAACTCTGTTCAAGAACGCCACCAAGCAGACATGCAGAAGATACTAGGCAATTCCCGAAACTCCAAGAAATACGGCGCCAGGTTCTCGGGTGTCGCTGTGCGCCCGCCCCTGACATCCACCCTATTTGAAACGTACACGCCCAGCATAGTGCTTCCGTTGAAATCGCTTTCCTCTGAAGAACAGGTGCACTGAGCCGTGGCAGGGCTCGCAAGGTGTACGGTATTGGATGGTTCGTTTTTGACCTCTGCATCAAAAAAGAAAAGAAAGCAACAGAAAGAACAGACAACTTCAGGTTGCTATATTCCATTGAAGATCCGAATCACCACTTGGTGGGCAAATCTGAGCGTTTCCATAGGCCTATATTTCGAACGGTTACTCAGCAGAACGAAGTGGCCTTCAAGCAAAAAGCAATCTTGAGACATTGCTTCCGTAAATATTCAGTTGGCCCTAGGAGCTGTTACAGTTGGCGTGTAACACCCCGTGCAAGAAGGATGATCGAAAGACCATGCCTAATCATAATGCAAAGTGGATCCCAAATTTGCTGTTGGTGTCTGGAATTGTTCCTGGCCTGGCTGGCGCCCGCAGTGATTATGGGCCCTTTTGTGTGTGTGCGTGATAGAAGGGGAGGGTGGCACCTTCCGCGAACTGTGCTAGTCAAGTGGAGACCCCTTTCCACGAACCAAGCGGGACCCACGGGTTGCCGCCAGCGGAGGCAAACACGTGCAACGTCACCTTGGAGACAGGGAGCAGCCGCCAATCACCAACTGGAGTCAGTGCATGTCAGGTGAGAATGACGTGAGTAAAATCCCGCCTACGATTTTAGCGGGCCTATTTAGGCGGCCCGCAATGTATCTTTGATTATTGTACCTCATAATCAGAACTAGCGTTGGTACGTAAAACCCCAGAATCAATCTTGGATTATTCTCTTGCTTTATTTCCTGCTCCGTTACCATGAAAAAAAAATACTCCATCTCCCGCTAAAGAGAACCATGTGTGGATGCGAAGATGCGGGAAGATGGTTAGCTTGAGCGGGAGATGGTCTCGCGGCAGCGGCGCGAGCGCTCATCGCGGCGCTGCACAGTAGAGAGAATGAGGCGCGCGCGCTCCTTCATTTTCAAACCGCGGAACTACCGTGGTGCCCCCAGCGGAGTATGCAGCTGTCGCACCACCTGTCGAGCGCACCGCTCCGGATTCCTATAGGAGAGAAAGGGGGGAGCGTAGGAAAGGAGAGAGAGGGGGAGGGGACGCGCAAGCACTGTAGGGGTGTGGGACGCGGGCGCCGCTCCGTACAGGATTCCTAGAGGAACGAATGGGAGGGAGCGTAGGAGAGGAGAGAGAGGGGGAGGGTACGCGCATGCGCTGTGGGGGTGTGGGACGCGGGAGCGACGGACAGAGCCGCCGGCAAGAAATGCTTCGCATTTAATAAACAGGGAAAGTTTCGCACTAGAAATCGTCTTGCACCTACCTGGTCGCCATGGTCTGCGGCCTGCCGACAACGCCACGGTACCCAGTAGTAACGCCGGTCGAGGTTCGACTAACAGACTCACGCAACAATAGATGACAGCGGTGGGATACAACCTACGGCCAATACCTGCCGCCATCATATGATTCACGAGCGACTGGTTGGCAGCTGATAGGTTCGACCACGCTTCGCCCTGGCAAGAACTAACGTCTCTGGATAGAAACTTCTGAACGGTCGTCGCAGGATTCATGACTGCAGTTGGTGAGTACACGGCCTTTCTTCATTGAGATATCACCAGGCTTTACGTGTTTTGAGGGAAGTACAACGCACTGATAGTAGTAACCGTGCCGAGTGTTCTCAGAGTACGTCACGGCCCTAAAGCAGTAAAGAAATGGAAGCACTAGGAACAGCCGTGAACCTGAAGGCGCTAAAGAAGGCGGAATTGCTAGAGTTAGACAGTGAGCTGAACATAGAAATTTCAGAGCGAAAGAGAAAGCCAGAGCTAATGGAGGCGATCGAGGAAGTGGGGCCAGATGACGAGGAATTACAGAGATGCCTTGATAGCATTAGGGAAAGGGAAGTGCGCGAGCATGCAGCACGTAAGGCTGAGGAAGAGGACATAATTCAGAGGAAGAAATTTGAAAGGAATTACAACATCTTGCAGGGCAATACGTACGGTACCTGCTGTGCGCCTTCAAAGAAGGCGAAAACATAGAAAGTTTTCTTGTTTTTTTTTATAAGGTTTGAGCGGAAGTTGAGCTTGACCGTGAATTTGGTCCTAGTATGGCATGTTTCTCTCTAACGTGTCTTGCGTTTTGTCTGGCTTTTCTTGTGACGAGTACCGGAATTATGACATAGCAGAGAAAACTTTATTCCGTCATTTAGGTATTCCGGGTGAGAGCAATCGGAAAGGTCAAGGGGACGAACAGAGAATTCTTTCTCTTGAGGCAACTGAGCGACAGGTCACGGTTGAGGTCGCTTTTGTGAATGGAGAGCACGTGAAGTGCAACGTAGCAAACACTCAGAGGTACAGCACGTAGAGAGCGAGGGCGTCGCTGGTCTACAAGCGGGGAAGATCACGGAAAGCGTTCTTTGCGAGGACGATGCTGGTTCCAGCAACCTGCCTTGTGCCTCTAATTATGGGCGAAATGCCGGACTCGTCTAAGGTAGACTCAGATAGCGGGGCGGCCGAGCAAAGAAAGGATGCGGCGATTCGAGATCCCACCAGTACGGTTGGGGAGGGCCTGGCAAAGAAATTGCTTTCAAGGATAGCGCAGGTAAATTGGCCCGACAGTACACGGAACCGGAGATTGCTCTGCGCTCGAGCTTCGGAGAGTGCGTCATGCAGGCGTCTGCCGAAGCCGAATCAGAGGCCATCCCGGAGAGCGCTCCATGCGGGGACGATGCTTCTTCCGGCAACCCGAATGGGTCAGTATGGAGCTGGATACGGCCCTCGTGCCTCAGCACTTGAGCCACTTTCGGGCAGTGTCGAAGGTAGAGAGCGAAGATGGAGCAGAAGTACAGCAAGTGACTATTCAGGAGGGCGTTCTTCGCGGAGACGTGCCGGAAATGTCGGAAGCAAAGCAGAATGCCATGATGGCCGAGCAGAACGGGAACCCAACGCTTGGGGGTTTCAGGCGCGCTATAGGTGACCGCGTTGCAAGGAAAATGGTTTTCAGACAGCGCTGTCAGAGGAAACGAGCTAAATGTTCGGCGCCGAGAAATTTTGAGAGGGACGCCACACCGCGGCGCGTAAGACAGAACCAGGATATCGCGCAAAGCGGCAAAGGGTTCTTCCTGGCGGTTCAGAAAACGGAAGCCTCGCCAAAGGCTGATTGCGACAGAACAGGGCGCGTCTCCGCGAGTAAAGGTGCGGCTGAAATGTTCAACCTGGTTGACGTATGCGCGTAGGAACCGAGCCAATCCAAGAGGCACCGAGGAGGAATACGACGCGAGAGTGAGGACAAAGGCAGAATGGCTATTCCTTCCGCGTTTACGGCCTCCTCTTCGGAGACAAGAAGGCAAGCGGCGAGGACGCAAAGTGGCAGGTGTCTGCAAAGGGCAGTGTAATGTCTGACGCCCTTTGTTGTCCTCGGCGAAGCACAAATGCTTTCGGACTGCGACCCCATCGCGCGCGCATTAGGAAGAAGTAATTGGTAAATTGGGCACAACTATCAGTTGCATGTTTGTACGTGGAACATGAAAGATTTCTTTTTTGTTGTTGTTGTTACTTATTACGACGGTTTTCTTTTGAATTCAAAGGTTTCGTGTTAGGCTCAGATTTTGTTTGTGTTGTTCTACGAGCCAGTTACACGAATGAAAGTGTGAATCAGGTTTTGAGACAGTGGTGGCTCGTGGTCGCACTAATTTTGAGGTAAGCATTGATACTGGTGGTTTGCAGATACAGACCTAAGTTTGGTAATTTAATGCTTACAGTGTAGAGCGTGCATCAGCTAACATTGTGAAAATTTTCTTCACTGAATCTCGCTTGGAGAAGAATTTTCAGTGTTTTCGGGCGTAGACAGAGTGTAGCCTTTTATTTTTTAAGTTTTAAATGTCACTCTATAAATTAGTTTAAGCAGTCAGCAGAGGCCAGTACGTTTCGCATTTGAGGCGCTGGTACTGGCTGGTGGCATTGAACGAACGAGCAACTCAATACGCGGCGTTTGTCCCTTTGACCATTTTCAATCGCAGTCACGAAAAATGCGCCTTTGTTTTCTTTTCTGTGACGACCTGTGAATCATGCAACACGTTGGCCAATTGTTAGTTCGGGAAGGCGGAGTTTGAAGACGCGGGAAACGTTACCGGGGAGAGGATTCCGATTCTTTCTAAAAACTTCGGCCTACACCGTGTGACACGATTGATAGCGGTATTGGAACCATTTCGAGAGGGGACGAAGGCGGTTATGAGACGCCTGTGCTTGGAGTAGTTAAAGGATTGCTGCACGCGAGGATACTTTTGGCATATGAGAGCGATACTGTGCACTGCTTAACGTAGGCTACTCGTAAGCTTACCCACTATTCGCCTGGCACGCGTTTTAAATAACTGACCTTTGTGAGAGCTGCGAAGTTTCTTAGATGGTCGTCTACTGCGGCAGTGTGGCTCAGTGAGCATGATTTGGAGTTTCACCCCACATCAAGGTAGGGAAATGAAGTGCTCAAAAGCTTGGCTCTTTTACAGAACACCTTCGATATTCGTTACAAGAAAGGTAAACTTAACGGTAATGCCGTTGTTCTAAGTCGTTGCTCCTAGAGTAGCGAAAGCCTCATGCTCACTCTGGTTTCCATCTCATTTTTACGTTGTTGTATTTTTCATACGTTTCTTTATTATCGCGTAGTTGTGGTTGATTTTTAGATGATTTGGTAATCACTTCTGGAAGCTTTCGGGAAATAGCTGTTGTTAGTGTATAGGGGGGCAGGACGCGCTAACGGAATGGGAAATCAGTAGCATTTTTTTTTCTTTTTGTAAAGCCTGGTGAGTCTCGGAGGAGGCTGGCCTTGTGCTCATTTGCTTTGTGGTTGTCGATCTGGCACTGTTCTGGAGTGATTGCTTATCAAACAGGTTACGAAAAGTTTTCGAAACCAGTTTTCCAGTCTAGCTCCACCACGCCGGCTCAAGGAGAAAAGACACATGAGCCCCAGGAAGCCAGCTGAACGACTCCGTGGAATCCACGTGCTACGAATTCAAGGGGTTCGTCACAATGGAAGAATTCCACTGCTAAACGCCGATCCCTCGCCCAGTGGCTGCTGGCCCCCTACGCGTCAGGATCTTCTTCCCCCACCGGAGATGCTGTTACGATTGGTGTGTAACACCCCGTACAAAAAGGATGATCGAAAAATCATGCCTAATCGAAACGCAGGGTGTAATCGAAACGCAAGGTGTAAGTTTGCTATGGGTGTCTGGGATGGTTCCTGGTCTGGTTGACGCCCGCAATGATTACAGGCCCTTCTTTTGTTTGTGTACGTGACAAAAGGAGAGGGGGGGGGGCGCCTTCCGCAAACTGAGCCAATCAAGGGGAGACCCCTTTCCACGAATGAAGCGGGACCCACGGGTTGCCTCCAGCGGCGGCAAACACGTGCAAGGCCGCATAGGATAGAGGGAGCAGCCACCAATCACCGACCGGGCTCAGTAGATCTCATGTGACATCGGCATGTGCAAAACCCGCCTACGATTTTAGCGGGCCTAATTAGGCGGCCCCGCAGTGTATCTTTGATTATTCTCTTGTTTTATTTCCTATTCCGTTACCATGAAATAAACAGTGCAAGTTTCGCACTAGAAATAATCTTGCCCCTGCCTGGTCGCCATGGTCTCCCGGACGCCTGCGGTCGGCATTCCGACAACGCAACGTTACGCAGTAGTAACGCCAGTCGAGGTTCGAGTAACCGGTGTTGCAATAGAGCCTTTCTTGCTGGGATAGTTGGTTCGATAGTTAATTAAAGATGCGCACTAATTGACAATTATCACCGAGAAGGAGAAAAAAAATGTGGTTGATCCCTCTTATATAGGAATCGGTATAGAACACGAAAGTGAAACGTGTCTTCACAGAAGTAGTGTAATGTTTATTGCACATTGATATATAATGTCTATTGGTGTTTTGTGGCTAAAGCGCCCTTAGGCGTTTATGCACCCACGCTGACGCCTGGTGGCACGTCTCCTCCATCACGACTACCAACGTCGATGACCATGAGCAACCGTCGTGCATATGGAAGCTGCACTACGCTGCACACGCTAGCACAACGCGAAAGACGAAGCACGTAACTGACACACTAATACAACGCGCAAGACAAAGCACGTAACTGAATCGTCACCGAGTCAAATCAGCGCGTACAGCGCGTCGTAATTGCAGCCTCCGCGATCAACTTCAGAAACATTTTCAGAGCTAATTGCGGAGGCCACGCTCCGCTGTGCTGAGTACGGTGAACTAGGTGGCGTTGGTAGTGCTTCTTGATGCCAGCGTCCCTTCGAATGCTGGCATCGAGGCGTCGTAGTGCTGAGACCACCGAAGCGTTCACTGTCGGTGCGCGTTAGTGTCATAATGCAGTACTTCTCTTTTCTGCTCGTAGGCGGCGGCACCGCCCCGAGCAAGAGCGCGGGTACACGGAGGAGTGTTAGATATATAAGGCGCGTCTGTGTAGCTCTCTGCAAATGCGTTTGTGGCGCAATGGGTTAAACGCTCGGCGATCTATCGTCGCGGACCGAGAGGTCGTGGGTTCGATTTCGAAATTTTGCATGTTTGTGGAACTTTTTCTTCTGGTTTCTTTCTTTGTATTATGTTCTATGACGTATTTCCGTGACGGAAATACGTCAGTGAAGTCTTGGTGGACCCCGGCATAAAACACTTTCGTGTTAAAAAATTAAGAAATTACAGGATCTAAATGAGACGTCATCGGCTGCGTACAGATTCTGGGAGTTGATGACCCGCGCCTGTTAAAGACGCACGGTTCTATTCCCAGTTGCATGACAGAAACGAGTAAAATACTGCATTTCTAGAGAGTCACCGGTAAGACAGAAAACATACTTATGGGTGCACAGGCAGTTCCTGGCTAATTCTGTCGTCCTGATGAGCTCCTCATCGATTTGAGCCTCTCAGGGTTTTCACACGCTGCTGGCCGGTGTAGAGAGCTAATGATTAGGACCAGTTAGCTGACGTCGTCCACGAATACTCGTTTAAAGGAACACTGCTAAAACCGGCAACTAAATCATTTCATGGTCGTTTTTCATTAAGCATTTCCTGTTTCCAACATCAAGAAATGTCATCAAATCAAGTTCTTATTACCGTTCGCAGCCTATTGTTTAACAAAATCATGCAGTCGTGTAAAGCAGAAATGAATCTCTGTTACGCGTCCGGATTACTCTGAAATTTCCGCGTTGGTTTGCTTCTACGGAATAGCTTTTGGTAGGAAGATAGAAACATTTGCGATACCATAAGCGGGCTTTGTACATTGATTATCATGACAAAGAATCTTCTATAACTCATTTTCGATGTCCTGATCGACTTCATTAACAAAGACAATGCACCACATTGTGGTCTGCAGTGAAGCAAAAGAAGAAAGTTCAAAATTTCACTTGCTGTTTAAGGCCCGCCGTGGTTGCTCAGTGGCTATGGTGTTGGGCTGCTGAGCACGAGGTCGCGGGATCGAATCCCGGCCACGGCGGCCGCATTTCGATGGGGGCGAAATGCGAAAGCACCTGTGTACTTAGATTTAGGTGCACGTTAAAGAACCCCAGGTGGTCCAAATTTCCGGAGTCCCCCACTGCGGCGTGCCTCATAATCAGAACTGGTTTTGGCACGTAAAACCCCATTTTTTAATTTTAATGCCCGTTAAAGAACCCTAGGTGGTCCAAATTATTCCGGAGTCCCTGAATACGGCATACCTCATAATCACATCGTGGTTCTGGCACGTAAAAACTGCTAATATTTGACTTGCTGCTTAAGTAGGCAGCTACTGTGACAACTGTTTCTTAATTACTTTTTCTGAAGTCACGTTACCACTTCAATATGCCAACAGTCACGCGGATATTCCCGCTTATTAGTTTTAACCTGCACAAACATGGTAGGGTATACGACGCACAAGACCGCTTCGTATGGAGAATGTTTGTTCGCCAATTTCTTTCTGTGCTCAAGAGGTATATCTATTGATGACGTGTAGGTTTCATTGTGCACGCATGCGTTCAGATTCACGCTGATCTCGCGAGTCTTTCCAAATCAACACGAACGTTCATGTCATGCAGAAAGCAGAAACTGCTACTGAGCTCGAGTAGCTGAATTTCGAGAAAACTCACACGGGCGTAGTTGGCAAGTTGCTGTCGTTAAAGGTCAGAACACCTAGTTTGCATCACAGTCGTTGGTCGCTCCAAACTCCTCAAACAAGCCGACGTGCATTGAGCACCGTTGTTTAACCCACCGTGTTCAACATAACAAAGCATGCTTCCACTTCGGCGACAAACAACGCGAAGTTGCAGAAACGTTTACTCTTGACATCATGAAAGCAAGTTAGGCGCTTGTACTTCAGGAACAGCTTAAAGAATCCCGCAGGCTTGCTAAAAGTTCAACCAATGATAGCGCGACCTTTAGGCATCCAAATAATTCACTGCAATACAGATGACACGCAAAGAAGGCTTTTACTTATATTTAGAGGCGCTGTAACATACCGCACCATAATATAAGATGTACAGGCATCGTCAAACTTAAACCCGAATAATAAAGAAAGAACTATATCTGTTTAACGCAAGCAAACACAGGCGGTAATGCCTAAAGGGCGGAGGCTTGGAAACAGACGGATTAAGATAACAGTTTCAAGTTACAGCCAGCATAAATCTTCTAGCAGAAACAAAAAGGTGCCTAAGGCGTGTTCGTGGTAAAACCGACAGTGTTAGAATGCGATCAGTGTGTCGCTTTAATAATTATAACTTAGGACTGCACTCTGAGAAATGCAGCGCAAGCGAATGTGTTCAAAAATCTGATTTCGGCTTTCCTCATGCAAACGTGAGTTGATTTATTTTAAGTTACCCAAAAAGTAGCCCTTCAACTGAAGTAAATTTGTTTAAATAAAATCGGGTTTTACGTGCCAAAACCACGATCTGATTTTGAAGCACGTCGTAGCGGGGGAGTCCTGGTTATTTTCTCCACTTGGGCTTGTTTACCGTGCTCTAAATGCACGGTACTCCCATCGAAATGCGACCGCTTTGGCAGGGATTTGATCCCACGACCTCCTGTTTAGCAGCGTAACGCCAAATCCACTAAGCAACCACGACGGGTGCAGATTGTTCTATAATAGTAGGGTCACATATACTAGGCTTTTACTTATATTTAGAGGCGCTGTAACATACCGCATCATAATATAAGATGTACAGGCATCGTCAAACTTAAACCCGAATAATAAAGAAAGAGGCCACGGCACTGCGCACGAAATGCCACGACACTCACCGTTGATGCTGTTTCAGGTGCTGCTGCTGACTGGATTCTGCTATCAGCTACCAGTGTTTCCGACATGCCTGCCCGTCCCGCAAGCTGGCGCAGCTGACTCGTTCCGGGTCGACTGCGACCGTTTTTTCGACCATTTGTGCTCACCACTGCCGAATCTGGAGACGTCCGAGTTTCTGACCTGGCAACGCGCAACAATACCAGCTGACCAGGATACCTACATAAAACGCGCGGATTCCACCACCCTCTTGGGCCACGGCACTGCGCACGATATGCCACGATACTCACCGTTGATGCTGTTTCAGGTTAGCTATTACGAATATTCCTGTTACCGTGATGACGATGTCTGTCTTTTAGCGGTGTCGTGGCCCCCCCCCCCCCACATCTTGAAGCGTTTTCGTGCAACGGTTGTGTACCTTTGGCGTATATTAGTTTTAGGTGGGGACATTGAATCAAACCCCGGTCCTATGACCAAGGCTCAGAAGGAGAAACTGGAACTTGTATACGATGCTATTCAAAGGCTCGAGGCGAACCACACGAACATGCTAGAAAGTGTTAATAGGATCCTCACAATTCATATAAGCTTGCAAAATGAATTGCAGTCTGTGGCAAAGCGTGTAGAGGGACTTGAGCTCAAAAGCCAGACAAATGCAGGCTTGAAAAATGAAATGCAGGCTTTAGTTAAACGTGTGGAAGAACTGGAACTTAATAACCAGTCAACGCGCACATCGGAGGCCTCCACGAGTCATTCTCACGATGTATCAAACATTCAAGAAAAAATTGATGATCTGGAAAACCGTTCCCGCAGGTACAACGTCCTCTTTTTTGGCATTCGTGATTCTGATAAGGCCGAAACTTGGGAGGTCTCAGAGCGTCTTGTTAGCGAGTTTTGTTCTAACAAACTTGGGCTTACTGTGTCTTCTCTAGCCCGGGCCCACCGCATAGGCCGTTTTTCTGAAAACAAAAACCGGCCTATTATTGCCAAGCTTTTCAACGAAAAAGAAGTCGAATCTGTGATGAGCAAGGGCTTTAAGCTAAAAAATACGGACTTCAGTATTTCACGTGATTATTCTCAAATTGTTCGCGAGAAACGACGTCAACTGCTCAGGTTTGCCAAATCAGAAAAAAAGGAAGGCGACAAAGTACGTTTGGTTTTTGATAAACTATTTATCAATAGCGTGCCTTATGTTTGGTACAATGCGGCCAGTTGCGCAGTACGGGTGTCTGACCAGTGACGCATTCCTTCCAGTCCTCCGAAATTAGCTGCCAAATCACCCTCGCGGTCACGCACTCAGCGCTGCGACGATTTGGTTACTTGTTTTCTTTACACGAACATAAGAAGTGTTCTTCCCAAAAATGTGGCTCTTTCTTCACTAATCGATTCATGCGGTTCGTCTATCATCGCACTTACAGAGACTTGGTTAAACAACACGATCCCAGACAATGTCGTTTTGCTATGTGACTCCGTTTTTAACTTATTTCGTTGTGACCGCGGGGACCGTAGGGGTGGCGGTGTACTTCTTGCCATCAAGAAAGAGATAACTGCTGTGCTTATCGATGTCACGTCATGCATAGAGTCAGTGTGGGTTCGTTTGAAATGCGGCCCAACAGATGCCATTATTGGGGTGATTTACCGTCCTCCTAACATGACCACATCATTCTGAAGTGAACTCTGTCTTGTGTTAAGCGAACTTACAGTACGTTTTCCCAGTTCTAACTTACTAATACTAGGTGACTTTAACTTTCCTGTAATTAATTGGTCCTCATTAACCGCCCCAGGTAGTGATCCAGAAGCTCAGGCTTTCCTTCAGTGCTGCCTTGATTTCTCATTGCAGCAACTTATCTCCGAACCCACGTGTCGTTCCGCCACTTCAGCCAATGTTCTCGATCTTATCCTAACCAACAATCCTTACATTTGCTCTAATATTGTGCACTTAAAAGGCCTTTCAGATCATTCCATAATCACCGAAAATGTGAACTTTGTGCCTCACAGAAAATCAAAGCGTACTAAACAAATCAGGTGCTACAACCGAGCAAACTTCGGTGAAATAAACGCCGAGTTGGCAGTCTTTGCTGAACACTTTCTTCACGATTTTCGAAAACGTTCAGTGGAGGCCAACTGGAACCTGTTCAGTAAAAAACTTGCTGCTCTTGTCGACAAGTACATACCTATCATTAGCATACCATGCACCAACACTGCGCCTTGGTTTAATAGCCATCTACGTCGCCTTAACAATAAGAAGAAACGCCTGTACAGACAGGCCGACTTAAACAGGCAATCCGATTCCTGGCAACGCTACAAAGCCTGCGATAAGGAATATCAGTCGGCACTGATATCTACTCGTCGCCATTTCTTCTCACACGATCTACCATCAATGTTAACAAACAACCCTCGAAAGTTCTGGCAGACAATCAATCCTTCTAATAAACCCGACATAACCCTAACCGATGCAGCAGGAGACAATATTCATGCAGCTGAATGCGCTGAAGTATTCAATAAAGCATTCACATCAGTTTTTACCAGAGAAGAGGCTTTTTTAGCCCCCAACACAATGAATATTTCAAACACCTCAATGTCCGAAATAATTATTAGTGAGACCGGTATCTTATCTTTACTAACGAAACTTAAAACTTCATCAGCCTCTGATCACCTAGGTTTCAACAACAAAATACTCGTGAATTCATCAGAAGGTATTCATCGCATCTTGTCCGCTATTTTTTCACAGTCTCTTTCATCTGGTTTCGTTCCAAGCGACTGGCGGTTAGCTAAGGTCGTGCCGATTTTCAAGTCTGGGGATCGTTCTTTGCCTCTCAATTATCGTCCCATTTCATTAACTAGCACAGTTTGCAAACTCCTTGAGCATGTGATTCACTCCCAGGTTATTAACTATTTAGAAGAACATAACATCATCTTTAAGTACCAACATGGTTTCCGTAAAGGCTACTCGTGCGAAACGCAACTTGCTGGATTCATCCAAGACCTACATTCATCTGTCGATGCTGGTATTCAAGTCGATTCCATATTTTTAGATTTTTCAAAAGCTTTTGATAGGGTACCTCACAATCGGTTATTAACAAAGTTAGCACTGCTTAATATTCACCCTCTTGTTTTAGCATGGGTAAAACATTTTCTTTCTTCAAGGTTTCAGTTTACCACTGTCAATAACCATAATTCTTCTTTCAGCCAAGTACATTCTGGCGTCCCACAAGGAAGTGTACTTGGTCCCTTACTTTTCCTGATATTCATTAACGATTTACCTAACTCTGTTTCTTCCCAAATCAGACTTTTCGCTGACGATTGTGTAATTTACCGTAACATTTATTCTAATGATGATTGCCTTGCCCTACAACATGACATTGACTCAGTAACAGCATGGTGCTCTACCTGGCTCATGCAACTTAACCCTTCCAAAACAAAATGCATGTCTTTCACTAACCGTAAGTCTCGAATTCCAACCGCATATACCTTAAACAATAATCCACTTGAGTTGGTAACCACTTATAAGTATCTCGGTGTTCACATTTATTCCGACTTAACATGAAACCATCATATTAACCTTACCGCTGCATCCGTTAATCGGTCATTAGGTCTTTTAAAACATAACCTAAAGCATGCTCCTTCCCACCTCCGATCACGTGCTTATACCACTCTAATCCGGCCTAAAATCGAATATGCTTCGGCAATTTGGGACCCACATCAAGCATATCTAATAAATAGCATTGAATCACTGCAGAACCGCGCAGTTCGTTTCATCTATTCTGATTATTCACGTCATACCAGCATCACAGCATTGAAGAAACGTGCCGGCTTTCAAGAACTATCCCTCCGCCGTAAAATTGCACGTTTATCACTTTTTCATAAATTGTATCATCACTCAACTCTTCATAATGACTTTTTTTGTTTGCCATCTGCTATTTTTGATAGACGCGACCATCCTTTCAAAGTCAAGCGCGTGTCATGTCGTTCATTTAACTATGCAAATTCATTCATTCCACGCACTATAACTGACTGGAACGCTTTGCCTCCACGTGTTGCTACCACCACAGATCACGATAAATTTTTAAATCTACTGTCTGCCAGTGCTACAGCGTAATCATTGTGTATATTGTTATCTGGACCTGCATCGGTTTTTTTTTACTTCCATGATGATTCTCGTTTTGTTTTTGTTTTTTAAATAAATTTGTTTGCAGGTTGTATAGCTGTTATCAATCTGTATAGTGTTGCATAGTGTTATGACTGTATAACGAAATTCTAACTTGTTAGTATAGTTTCACATGTGTTCTCTTTGTTGTTGTATTTGTGCCCCCCCCCCCCCCCCCTATGTAATACCCTCGGTTGCGAGGGCCTTTAGGGGTATTTTGTATAAATATAAATAAATAAATAAATATGGTCCTCAGGAGGGGTAGACGATGCGTGGGCGTGCAGTTCCTCACGGATGATGGAGTGAATCAGGGCACGTAGCTCGCTGTCGTTGGACGCCTTGAAATCAGATGTGTCAGGGTGTAAGCGAAGCATATTAAACTCATCGAGGCGCTGACACGTACTGATATTGTCTGCGACGGTAGTGGGGTTCAGCACTACAAGAGCATTGAATGCCAGAGTACCAATACCCTTGAGCAGGTGGCGTATACGGTCACTCTCTGGCATCGAGGTGTTCACGCGGCGGCAGAGGGCGAGGACGTCCTCTATGTACGAAGTGTACGACTCGACCGAGTGCTGAACACGCTCAGAAAGCTTCTTCTTGGCGATATCTGAGCCGACAGAAGAGTTCGCAAAAATCTGGCGTTTAAAAGTGCTCCAGTAGATGAAATCAAGCTCATGGTTACAAAACCAAGTTTTTGCGACGCCGGTGAGGTAGAAGGCGACGTGCCCAAGTTTTGCAGGTTCGTTCCAGTGGTTAAAGTCACTCACGCGCTCGTATAGCTCCAACCAGTCTTCAACGCCTTCACGGGGAAGTCCAGTAAACACCGGTGGATCCTTCTGAGGGGTGGTGACCGTCCAAGCAGGGGTGCCCGAGGCGGCGACTTGAGCGGAGCTCCAGGGATGTAGCGTAGGTGAAGCTTGAGAGAGACCGACAGCGAGAGGACGAAGGAACCGGACAGCACACTCCACCACTTGTCAGACAAGGTTTAGGCAGTCAAACTCTTCTTTATTCTCTCGAGCGAGAGCCCCACCACCAGGCCCCAAAACGGTGATGGTGAGAATGTACAGATGAGATTATGAAGCCTATGAACAATGCTCACAATATACAGAGTGTTTCAGCGAACACTTTCAAAAATTCTTCAAGGTTGCCTGTGGCAGATAGCACAAGTCTAGTTCATGAGCTGGTCTACTCGAAGAGGCGGACATTACTTGCACAAGAAATTGAAATGCATAATCGAATAATTAACAGAAATTCACTAATTAAGTTTTAAACTAATTACCTGATGGCCCATATTGCAATTTACAAATTGTAGCCGTGGAGTTGGCAAGGCGGATCCACTTGGAACGAATTCTCGAGATGACACCAGTTTCAAGATATTAATTCCCGAACTTTGCGGAGAAATGCATTGACGTTCCAGTTAGTTTCTTAACAAAATGTCGTTTTATGCATTCAAGCACAAAATTAACTGGAACGCCAATGCATTTTTCCGCAAAGTTCGGGAATTAATATCTCGAAACTGGTGTCATCCTCAGAATTCATTCCAAGTGGGATCCTTGCGAACTCCACGGCTACAATTTGTTAATTGCAATATTTGTCATCAGGTAATTAGTTAAAAATTTAATTAGTGAATTTTTGATGATTAGTGGATTATGCATTTCAATTTTTTGTGCAAATAGTGTCCGCCTTTTCGAGTAGACCAGTTCAATAACTAGAATTTGGATATCTGCCACAGGCAACCTTAAATAAATTTTGAAAGTGTTCGCTGAAACACCCTGTATATGTATATATATAGGTATAGGCTTTTTTCAAAATTACGCTTTACGGAATTTTTAATAAAATCGCCTGTGGCAGGTAGCATAATTCTTATCGTTGAGCTGGGTTATTCGAAGAGGCGGACATTATTAGCACGAGAAATCTAAACAGATATTCAACTAATTAACGAAACTTGACTACTGAACTTCTTCGTTAATTATTTACGACATATATTGCAATGTACGAATTGTAGACGGTGAGTTTGCAAGACGCATCCACTTGACAGGAATTTCCAGGATGACACCAGTTTCGAGATATTATTTCCAAAAGCGTGGGACGAAATACATGGGCGTTCCCGTTACTTTCGTGCTTCAATGTATGAAACAGCATTTTGGTAAAATAGTAAGTGGAATAACAGTGCATTTTTACGGCGAGTTTGATGGCGCATATCTCCAAACTAGTGTCATTCTGGAAATTAATTCCAAGTGGGTACGCCTGACAAGCTCACCGGCTACAATCCGTAAATTGATACATTTCGTAAAGTAATTACCTAACAAGTAAATTTTTGTTAATTAGTTGAATATGTGTTTCGATTTCTCGTGCTACTAATGTCCGCCTCTTGGAATAACCCAGCTCAACGATAAGAATTATGCTACCTGCCACAGGCGGTTAAAAAAAATCCTGTAAAGCTTAAATTTGAACACCCGGTATATTCCATTTCTTACCTTTTTCGTGCTTCAATGCATAAAACGACGTTTTCTTAAGAACCTAACTGGAACGCCAATGCATTTCTCCGCAAAGTTCGGGAATTAATATCTCGTAACTGGCGTCATCCTGAGAATTATTTCTAAGTGGATCCATCTTGCGAACTCCACGGCTACAATTTGTAAATTGCAATATGAGCCATCAGGTAATTAGTTAAAAACCTAATTAGTAAATTTTTGTTATTGAGTAGATTATGCATTTCAATTTCTTGTGCAAATAATGTCCGCCTCTTCGAGTAGACCAGCTCATGAACTAGAAGTGTGCTATCTGCCACAGGCACCCTTTTAAGAATTTTTGAAAATGTTCGCTGAAACACCCGATATGTATATATATATATATATATAAATTCGGAGGAGAGTAAGATGTTTGGTGGGAAGAATTTCCAGTGTCAACGCATGTTGGGTGGCACGCTTTTTCGTTACTATATATATATACAGGGTGTCCCAGCTAAATGTAGCCACCGTTTTCAAAACAATGGGGTGTGCTAGGAAGCTCAAACAAACTCAGTGGTGTTGGTGTTGGCGTGCCCTAGTCTGCGGTATTTTTTTTTCGTTTTGAAAACAATTACTTAGTATAAACTAATTGCATCACTTTATAAAGATTACCTTACCCGCCGCGGTGGCTCCGTCAGCTAAGGCGTTGTCCTGCTGAGCACGAGATCGCGGGATTGAATCCCGGCCGCGGCGGCCGCATTTCGATAGAGGCGACATGCAAAAACGCCCGTGTGCTTGCCTTGTAGTGCACGTTAAAGAACCCCAGGTGGTCAAAATTAATCCGGAGCCCTCCACTACAGCGCGCCTCATAATCAGAACTGGTTTTGGCACGTAAAACCACAGAAAGAAGAAAGAAGAAGATGTAAACACTTCAGTCGGCCGTTTCAAATGTGATGTACAGCTTTCGTATTGGCACTTTCTTAGTGAAGGCAATATTTAAAAAGTTAGGCAATTATTTTATACAAATTAATTGAGTTTTCAAAACAAAAAAAGAAATACCACAGACTAGTACGCGCGAACATCAACACCACTGAGTTGAGCCGCTATTCTGGACATTCCGCCATTTTCTTCGAGGCGTGACGTAGGCGCGACGCTTACAAAATGGCGCTGATGGCCCCGTTTTGCTTTCGTAAGGTGACGCAAATTTGACGTTTCGCCTAAGAAACTGTAATGTAGGCATTGAACCTAGTGTTACTGATAAAGGAAAACAGTTTTCCTGCCCAGTAAAAATAAAGCAGCTAGCTCCAAGCGTACGATTATTCCATCAAAATCGTTTCTCGCTTCCGTCGTCTGCATGGGCACAAGCTGTCGTCTGCTTCATTAGCTAGGATGCGTGCCCTCGGGAATGGAATGAGTCATCGTATATTGGCGCCCACGCGCTTGCTTTCTGCCTTGAGACAACATACGCGACCTGCCAGTGATGATCATCGCACGCTCTAGGCCGTGTTATCGCTATCTTGTGAAACGCAAGTGACTCAGCCCGACTCGTCTGGCTGAAAAGCGGCCGAATATCATCGAAAGCGTTGCGCGCGCCACAGGTATCCGCTTGCGCGACGCAAGCGCCGGCGCTGCGATCTCTTGTTCACTTCGCTGCTTACTTGCACCGCGAGAGGATAAAATCCCTATATAAGAAAAGTACCGCCATCCTTTGACCAACGCCGCTTCTCTCTCCTGTATGTCCGATTGGACGATGATAGCGCGCGCTTTCACTTCTTTATATTTTGCTTTTTTTCCACCTCAGAGCCATGTTGAAAGTCTTCTGCGCAGCCGCAGTCGCCGGCGGCGGCGGCGGCGCGCGCCCGGCCTAAAAGCTTCAACGTGGACTTTCTAGGTGCGCCACCGTCGACTTGCATTCGCAAGCAAAAAGTAAAGAAAAAAAACAAGCGCTTTAGGAGAGGAGACGGCGGAAGAAAGAGTAGATGGCGGTACTTTTCTTATATAGGGACTTTACGAGAGGAAACTTCAAGACGCCGCCTTGCGTACATTTATTTTTATAAATTAAAAAGCCGCCGTTGTCATAGCCTTTGATGACGTGAAAATACATTAATATTGATTACAATACAAACGCCAGAATGAAAACTGCAAAATGTCGCAAGAAGTTTGCTAGTTTCAACCAATAGTACTTCGAATGAACATGTTTTTAATAGAAATGATGGTTCAAAACACAAATGCCAACACCACCCGAGAGCGATGCAAATGCTATGAGCACGCTTTGTGAACAAAAGATTTTCATGGCCACAAATGAGAGGGAAAATGCGGCGATACGCATGCCTCTCGACTGACACTGCATATGGCCGTTCATTACCATAATTCGCGCGGCTCGTTGCACCACAAATTATGGCGGAAAATCTGTGCAATGGCGGCCCAGCGCAACATCACGCAACGTCAAATTGACGTTTACGAAACGGCCCTTCCTGTGACGCTCTTCACGGGATATTCTTTCAGCCAATCAACAACTGACATGCCGGCTATCTTGGAACGCCACCACACATTCGCGAAATTGCAGATGCATTCCACGGGCTTCTGCACGCTACCGTCCACTTTCTTTTTAAAGAGCTAAAGTCGCAATATAGGTGCCAAGGACCACAAAAAAGTATTAGTCGATAGAATTTGCAGCTCCACGTCACGTTTCGTCATTCTTACGAAAACGCAAGATCGCATTTTGCAAAACTTCTGTTTCCCGGCACAAAGTTCAAAACACGTGACCTCTGGACAGCCAATGAGACAGCCAAGATGGCGGATAATGGCGGCCGTGCAGCCGCCATGCGTGTCCAGAATAGAACCTGTGGTTTGAGCTTCCTAGCACACTCCGTCGTTTTTAAATCATTAGCTACATTTAGCTGGGACACCCTGTCTATATATATATATATATATATATATATATATATATATATATAGTAATGAAGAAGAGTAACCTGTGCCTCAGCAGCATCGCCACCGGCGTGAGCTCGTGGTTGCTGTCCTTGGCCGAACGCTTGTGACTGCTACCCGTTCGCCTGCATACGTTGCTAATAAACCTCTTAGTGGTGGAGTCTGCTGGGTTTCGACCACCCTGGAACTTCGGAGTCGCACTCTATCCCCCATCATGCCCGAGGACGCAAGCGGCACTCCTCCAACTCCTCCAACGGCGCCGCCCACCCTGGTTTGTGCCGGCGCCTTGCGTCTGCGAGATCCCCCTATCTTCTCCGGCACAGATGAAAAAGATGTTGAAGATTGGATCTCCTCATACGAGCGAGTGAGTGCCCATAACCATTGGGACGATGCTACCAAGTTGAGAACCGTAGCATTCTATCTCTCGGACGTTGCGAAACTATGGTTTCTAAACCATGAAGGTGACCTCACTACGTGGTTGGTATTCAAGACCATGTTTACCCAAGTTTTCGGTCGGCCAGCAGTAAGAAAGCTCCGTGCAGAACACCGTTTGCGCACACGATCCCAAGAGATCGGAGAGAATTTCACGAGCTACATTGAGGACATTGTTGACCTTTGCAAACGGGTGAACGCGTCGATGTCAGAGGAAGAGAAGATCAAACATATAATGAAGGGTATTGAGGACGACGCATTCCAAATGTTATTATCGAAGAGTCCTCGCACTGTCGTTGAAGTGATAGAATTGTGTCAGAGTTACGACGAGTTGCGCAGGCAACGGCTTCACAACAGACGTCCCCCTGCGCCCGCCGACTCTGTGCCCAGCCTTGGTGTCAGCGACGACCATGCTACCCTGTTTCTGAATATTCAGGAAATCGTTCGCGCAGAGGTCGCTCGCCAGCTATCTTTGATGTGTTGCGTCCCGGAACCATGACCCGCTTTGGCACCTACGATCCGCGACTTCATCCAGCAGCAAGTTTGCAAGCCATTCCTCCAGCACGTGATCCGATGCCAGTCACTGCACCTCTCACGTACGCAGAATCAGTTGCCCGACCTCGCCCACAAACACGCTCGCCGCCCGCTATGCATCGACCACCGCCCTTTTCGCCGCCTCCTATGCCGTTACCAGATCGACAGCATTTTCAGACTTCTCAGCCACGAGGCGGAGCTTACCCCCAACAATGGCGCACCTTCGATGATCGCCCAACATGTTTTGCTTGTGGTGGTGTTGGTCATGTGGCGCGCCATTGCCGTCGTCGCATGCTTCCTTTCCCGAACATCTAGCGAGCGCCACCGTTCCCCGCTCAATTTTCATCTTCGCCTTCCAGCCTATATATATATATATATATATATATATATATATATATACCTTCGTTAACGTGCGGTTCTAAGGATCATTCTTTACCAACCAGCCCAGATTTCAGTTCTCTCATGACGCAACTTCAGATGTAGTCTAAAGATAACTGACGGACAATGGTTTGGTTTCACTTCATACTGCGCAAACGCGTCTGCCCACCTCCTTTTTTCTTTCTTTACTTATGGCCTTTCCATGCGGGCAAGTGAATTTTGTATGGTACTCGGAGCACTTGACAATGAATGCCTATTAATATGTTTTGCTTATCGTTTTTTTGTCTTGCATATGGCGCTTTAGTAATCCTTGTTGGAACACACACCACTTCTTTCATGCATACACAGGCTACGCTCACGATGTGACACAACCGTTCTTCACTGACGAGCTTTCTATGACTGATTGTCCGGCCGGTGCAGCGTATAAAAGACGCTCCCATCGTTCAGAACTCTGCGACCGCACATATGCGGCAAATGACTGGCAGTCTTTAAGTCGATTCTGCATTACATAGCATGCCTCGCCAGTCTATGGACATCGAACGCCGAGGGGCGGCAGCTCTTCCATCTAACCGGGCGCATACCGCCTTGGGCCGGTTTCTGCCTAGCAAAACGTCCCCGCCAACCCGCATGTGTTTCCTCTCGGTGGCCGTGGTCGTTTCGTCCCGTAATGGGCTCTGCGGAATCTCAGGGGTGGGATAAAGGCAGACCTTCCCGTTCTGAGAGCGCGCGCTCAGAATTGCATGGCCCCATCGCCGGGGCATCTCTTCACTCCCCCGCCATCTGTTCCTCACCTTCTCTCTCCAGACTCGCTACCCAACTCTCTTCGGGGACCCTTATGTATTAGCGCACCTTTTTTTTTCTCTCTCTTTTTTTTTTCGCCGCTTCCATCAACTTCCGGTCGTACGCGTTGAGTTTATCCTGTCACCACGGAAATGAAATCGGAACGTATACGGCGGCAATTGTTTGCCCAGCCGCACGTGAGAGCACGTACCCCCGTATCCGGGTGGCGCGCGTTCCCTCGGTCTGGACGTGAGTTGCCGGCGTGGCCCAGAGGGAATAATCAGAGAGGCGTGCAGATACACATGATGATGATGATGATAAGTGGTTCTTGAGGGAAAGGGAAAGGTTGGCGCTATCTTCTGCAGCCCTTGAGGGAGCACGGCTCAGCGCCAACGGGGAGGGGTAAGTGGGAGCGAAAGAAGGGATAGATACACAAGCGTCGCTGTAAACGCCGGAATGGGAGAGGGAATGGGGAAGGGGTCTCACTGTATGGCACGCAGTAATTCCACACAGATGAGAGGCCACCGAATGAGCAGTAAAACTTTGTCTTCCCATATTTAGCAGCCTGCCTCAAGGATCGTAATCGTTCTTTAAGCTCTATAATTCAGGTATTTAGAGTGAGCGATACTGTGACACATAAATAAATGCGAATAAATTCTAAAGAATAAATACACTCTTAACGTTTCTCAATATTTTGGTTGAAGCGCCTTTGTTGAACATTTCTGATTACCTTAGTTTCTATGTTCATTAAGACTGATGCAGGTCGGCCATCTCTGGAGATTCGAGATTGTAAGCATGGTCGAGAAGCGGCAGTCGCGTGCCCGTCTCCCGCTGTTCGTGTTTCTGGAAAACGAAATCTCCATTGGAACAAAAAAGGAATAACGTATTGCTCGAGGTGTATATTTATTTATTTATTTATTTAGTCAGCGTGTTATTCGTTAATTTGTTGGTTAGTTAGTTTGTTTTTGCAAGAAAGAAAAACACCGTTGTTTGCAACTTTGATAGAAGCATTCTATTTCTATATCCAAAAGCGCCAATATTAGAAACAGCCGGTGGTGCGCTGCTGGTTTTATAAAATATGCGAGGCTGAAAGAAGTGCATCTAAATCCACCGGATGTTGGCGCACTCTTATCTTGAATTTCGCTTCAGCTCCGTGACGTTTCCTTGGCGCTACCACGCTCTCTTTTCGTGCCTGTCGTAATTAAAACACTACCCTTGTATGTTCACAATGGTACGGTAATAGGTAAATTCATACAATGTGCGTGTACGGCAGCATTTCGATGGAGGCGAAATGCAAAAACTCCCGTGTGCCTGCGTTGTAGTGCACGTATAAAGAACCCCAGGTGGTCAAAATTAATTCGGAGCTCCACGCTACGGCGTGCCTCGTAATCAGAACTGGTTTTGGCACGTAAAACCCCAGAAAGAGGAAGAAGAAGGGAGCTCAAAAATAGTGCATAGCATCCTGGAAGACAGTAATATAGCTAAAACTTTTGAAACTTCTCCAGAAAGTTCTTTTAGATCTACGTCCCAATTGTGGAACGCTTCATCTCAACAATTAAGCTTTGTAGTTCGCAAATAACAAATGTTTTATTTCTCCGGGAAGCATCGAGAACGTGAATATACAAAATATTAATAAATTCATACAGTGCCCCTACAGCACCTACAACTTTGAGATATCCCAAGCATAGACTACCGCAAAAAAATTATTTATGCCAAGCTTCATCTTCATACTCGTGACGTTTAGGATGTCGTGCGCTATGGATTGTGTAACCCAGAGACCTGCGAAATACAATTAACAGAACTTCCATAATTTTGTGCAACGTGCCCAATTAGGCAACACACTTGTAGCTCTGTGCAAACTTTGCCCTTGACAATCCCAACATGTTCTCTGAATTCCATTGCACTTTCCTGAATGATTTTTTCCACACAGCTTTTTCGCTGTTGAAAACACTGGTCTCCTTTAGCGTTCAAAGGACAGGGCCCGTATTCACACAAAAAAGACAAAAAAAAAACATTACTCATAACACACGCACTAGGGGAACGGGTAGGCACGAAGAAGCTTAGATGTAGACTGCTGTCTTAGTGATTTGTTAACCTTATGGTATGTTACTTTAATTTACGTTACATATTGCCAATTTGCTATTTACGTTAGGTAGATACTATGTCGGTGTCATTCCTATAGAGACATTGCTTGTGTTGAAACAACAAACGAGATTGAACGAAATTTACTTCTTTAATCCACGAAGTAGATGATTGCCATTGCTTCAGATTCCATGATCAATGACAGCTTCCAATCGAGACAACAAAGCTTTAGCATTGGTTACCCAAGTGTCTCGGGGACCCAAGAAAATAACAGGCTATACCAGTGCGCACACGCCAAACCGAGGACAGCTTCGGGCTTTCGGTTTGCGTCTACCCAAATCTTGGTTTGCGTCTACCAAGAAAAAGCGTGGGGCCCCAAGAATGGTTTGGGTGATTCCAAACATTTTGCGTAAACAAACATGGTGGCAGCCTTCGTAGCGACGGCTGTCGCCTAGCACTAAATCTGACCTGATTTCTGAGTAACTCGTTGCGTTCATAAATAAATGATCTTGCAGGCTATCGTTTTTGCCCATCTCACGCAAGTGAAAACAACTGAAGAATAGCTCACGGCTTTTGATATATATATATATATATATATATATATATATATATATATATATATATATTGGTATGCGCTATTGCCGCGCACTGAAGCACGCATCCTGCCCAGCATGGAAGAATGCGCCAGAAAGACGGTGAAGACGACGACCAGAGTAGCGCTCGTGTTGATGTTCTGCCATCTGGCCAGCAGCCATCTCTCTCTGTATATATTTTGTAAATATAATTTCCTATCTCTTTTGGATACTCTCATCCCCGTGGTATTTTGGTGGAGGTGCGGGGTACCCACACGGTACAACGGAGCTCCACAGCGGCCGACGCTTGGCTTTCTCCGTGATGGCGGAAGAGGGGTCGGCGCCCGCCGAGGCGGCTGCAACGACAACGCTAGTCCTGGCTCAGCTAAAAGACCCAGGCACATTCTGCGGGACTGACAACGTCGACATCGAGAACTGGCTACCCCTGTACGAGCGTGCAAGTAAGAACAATAACTGGGATGAGAGGATCATGCTGGAAAACATATTATTTTACCTCAAAGGAACAGTGAAGGTGTGGTTTGAGAATAACGAAGACGAAATTGGGAGCTGGGATGCATGCAAAGAAAAGACGCGTCTCCTGTTCGGCAAGTCTGCAGGTAGAAAGGCAGCAGCAAAGAAGGAGCTGGCATCTCGTGCGCAGACAACGGTAGAGTCATACCTGACTTATATACAGGACGTGCTTGCCCTTTGCCGCAAAGCCAAGGACGGCATGACGGAGTCTGAGAAAGTGGGCCACGTGTTAAAGGGCATAGCAGATTATGCCTTGCATCTGCTAATCTGCAAAGACTGTGACACCGTCGATGCCATCATCCAAGAGTGAAAGCGCTTTGAGGCCGTCAAGTCGACGCATTGTCCTTCATTTCACTCGACTTCCGAACACGGCAGCAACGTGGTCGTGCGAAGACGTACCTGAGCCATCGGCGCCGCTCACCTTAGACCACGTGAAGAAGATCATCCGACGTGAACTTGACGCTGTGTCGCCTGCTTCTACGTGCGGCCGTGCCTGTGACCATAGCTCCCAGATGGTGCCACTAGACCAAGCTATCGTTCATCAGAAGCTCTCCAATGCTGACCTGGACTCTGTGTGCGCTGCAGCTCCTTACCAGGCGATCGACCACCGTCCCTCACTTTCGCACGCCCAAGGTCAAAGGATGCCATTCCGTACTCGCAATCCAGCCGAGTGGAGGACTGCTGATGACCGTCCCATTTGCTTCAACTGCCGTCGTGTTGGACACGTGGCCCGCCATTGTAACTGCCAGTGGTATTGGTATCAGGCGCCCTATGGATACAACCGTCGACCCGACATAGATCATGGCCGATTTCAGCTCTATACCGCGAGCCTTCATTTCTTATCCTGGTGTCGTTGCTATTTGCTTAACTCGAAGACTAAAACTTCTTGCGGGCCCGACAATATCCCTAACATATTTCTTCGTCGTTTTTCCGAGTCTATTGCAAAATACTTATTATTTTTCGTGTCTCTTTGTTATCAGCGGAATTACCAGATGATTGGAAGTCAGCCCGTGTTGTACCGATATTCAAGAAAGACGACCGTCTATTATTGCAAAATTATCGCCCGATCTCCTTAACATCATCGTGTTGTAGACTCATCGAACACATAATAGCTCACAAATTAAATGAATTCCTAGAAGAACACTCAGTTTTAACAAATCATCGACATGGATTTCGAAAAGGATTTTCTACTGTATACAACACAATTGGTTAGTATAGTCCACACCTTTGCAGCTTGTCTTGTCACTAACAGTCAAATTGATGTAATATTTCTAGATTATAGTAAAGCATTCGACACTGTTCCTCACGATAAACTAATTATAAAGCTATGGTTAATTAGCATACCAGAATTGTTTATTTCCTGTATTTTAGCATATCTGAATAACCGTAATCAATACGTTCAGGTGGGAGAACAACAATCGGGCTGCCTTCCGGTAACTTCTGGCGTTCCGCAAGGGAGCGTACTCGGCCCCCTACTTTTTTTGCTCTATATCAATGATATTGTCAATTTGGTTACACCCCAGTACAAATTCGTCTATTTTCTGACGATTGTGTTCTGTTTAGAGAAATTACATGCCTTAGTGACCAATGTGACCTTAACTCTAACTTAGGCAATGTGTTAAAATGGTGTGAGCAATGGGGAATGCTTCTTAATGCAACTAAATCTGTCTATCTCCCCATAACGCGCAGAAAAGCCCCCCTAGACTACACTTACAATTTGGCTGCACCACCTTTACAGAAAGTAGCCTGCTATAAATACTTAGGTCTAACAATAACCAGTAACTTATCGTGGAACTTACACATAAATAACATCTGCTCTGCTGCTTTCCGGAAGCTATGCCTTCTACGCCACAAACTAAAAACTGCCCCGCCTAGTGTTAAACTTCTCTCTTACTTTTCCTTAATTAGGCCAAAACTTGAGTACACTTCTATAGTTTGGGACCCTCACACAAAAATTAACATCAAGAACCTTGAAAGAATTCAAAGAAAAGCGGTCCGATTTATTTACTATAAATTTAGGACTACTGACTTCCCCACTGCATTACTAACCGCAAACGGCATTTAACTATTACAAATTCGAAGAAAGAAAAGTAGACTAGAGTTTCTATCAAACTTAATTAATCATAGGCTACCCTTAGAAGCCGCAACATACGTATCCCTTTTGATAAGTAGACCCACTCGACACCACTACTCTCATTCGCTAACACCAGTTTTCGCAAGGACTGACACTTTTCGGTACTCTTTTTTTACACGAACAATAGCTGACTGGAATAAACTAACTCAAGCATTCCCCCCGCGCGCGTGATCTGTATGCCATTTGTGTAATTAGTGGTGTTATTTGGTGTTAGAGTTTTGTTATAACCAAGTTGATTAAGTTTTCCTAATCGTCTACCGTATGACGACACACATATTGTGAAAAGCTTGTTAGAAACTTGTTTCATCCTGTTCCTTTGTGATTATTCTTGTGTATCCTGCTCACCTTGCTTGGACCTCTTGTCCGCAGTATTTTTTAAATAAATAAATAAATAAATAAATAAATAATAATAAATAAATAAATAAATAAATAATATATATATATATATATATATATAGATAGGTTGTCAATCGAGTGCTCGTAAGCATCAAGAAGGACGGTTTCGACTGGCGTGTCCTAATGTGAATTGCTTTGGCTGATAATGGCAAATGAAAACTGCAGTTTGTGTGCCGAAGGGGTCTCTTGTCTGCGCGGAGTCGACGATACAGACGGCATAAGCGCACGCCACCTACCCGTTCGAGTATACTGCACGGTGACCTCTGCGAAATAATCTCGGGGACAGCTCCGCAATACTCGTGTGTTTATTCTCCAGTTCCTTCACATACAAGTTGCTTTCATCTGCCAATTTTTGCGGCCCTATAGACAAGGTTGTTAGCGGCATATGACGGCGCCTTTCACCGGGCATATCTCAGTGTCTCTCACCTGATATATGCGCTCTGCCAGGGACGCCAAGTGACGACCCTGTGTTTTCTACAAATTAGGTTACGATAAATAGGTTTTTATATTTGAGAACTTTTTTTGAGAGGTTGTGCATTGCATATTTTTAAATAATTATGTCCTCTACTTTGCAGTTTTAACCCCTTCAGGCCTGAATTTTTTTCATCGTTCCGTATTGATTTACTACCGCCTATGAAAAAAAAATATTTATTATATTCAGAGTACCAAATCAGTATAAGATATGGTCCCATGTCCTGTGTATAGTGTACCGGGGCTTAGTGGTTGTAAAGAGCAATGGCAGGTATTTCGAAGTTGCGAATTTTTTTCAGCTCTATGAACCATTTAAATATAGAAAAAAATTGCATGGTGGTCAATAGACAGTGGTCATTCGCGTGAAATGTCGTAAAAACATTCTTCGGGCTCGTTATTCACGGCTCATCACTGCACTTGAATGACCTCCATCCTGTGACCCCCCCCTGAGGCCGACCCCCCCACGCGTCCAGCCCCACCAGTCCAACGTCTACCGTCAGTGCTCTGGTCACATTGTCATTACTATTCAGGAGGTGGCTTGAGGTCGAATTTTCCTGAGAAACAAAAACATTCTATCATTGTCTTGCATTTATTCAATCACTCCTAAGTTACTTTGAGTAAAACGCTGAAGAAATAAACATAGTCAACATCCTTGGTGTCTTTGTTGTTAGAATTATGAGGCCTTTTATTTGCTGTTGGATTCCTCTGGCTAGAGCAAGGAAGTCGCATTTTATGCAAAGTGCTTCCTCCCCCCCCCCCAACACCACAAAAATTCACCCCCCCCCCTGGCCGAGATCCTGGGTGCGCTACTGCCTCCATCTACTTTATAATGGCTTCGTCGGATCTATTTTCGTCATAGATGACTGATTCTTCCTCTACGGCGCAGCCATTACTGGTCATCAAGCCTGCAAAAGCAAACAGTCTATCCTACTTTTCGTCGTCATCGTCGTCTAGCTCCAACACGCACCACTCCCATAGTGCAGCAAACATATTTGGGCCCTTGATAAACAGACGTTTCGCTATAGGAGCACCCTTGCCACTGAGTACAGCAATTCAGGCTGCTTTATCGCATTTGGAATAATAGAACAATAAATTGGAAGCTGTCACAAGCAACAGCGCCCTCAATCTATATCTAACACACGCAGAGCCCTTGACAACCACTAAGCCTTGCAGGTGTCCTATATATAGGACACGCATGTCATGGCTTGCTGTCACTACCGAGGCAGAACGTATGGAGTAAAATATAATCAAACGACGTGGGTACTGCGGCGGTCGTCTTTCTTACCTTCCACGGTTTTACTTCCACCTCTAGGGCATACTGCGGAATACAGTGCCGATGAAACTGTTGCCTATGCTGGCCGAGTTGTATCGAGTATAGCTCAAGTTCTTTTTTGAGTTTGTTGCGTCATGATTTAGAACCATTTCTCTTCGTGCCCTTCTTATATAGGACACCAGGGCCGAAAGGGTTAACAAGCAAATAAACCTTCTCCCACACATTCACGCGCACACACACACGCACGCACACAATAAAAAATAATGTTACGCTAAAGCTGTTGGATATAGCAATGTACCAGCCAATAGTTATGTGGGACATATCAATTATCGAACGCGGCTGGCCAACGGCTAAGAGCACTTACGAACGAAAAGCTTCGTAAGCTCATTTGCTGGCCGCCTTAAAAAATAACACGCTCACTGTCACTATTGGCTGGTATTTGTTCTTACGGATTCATCTAGTGCAGGAAATTCTTTAATACGTTCAACACCGCTTTTCTAGCGTAAGAACTGCTTAGGCGTTCTTACGCTAGAGCGTAAGATAAGAAGCTAGCCAAATGTGATGTTGGGCGTAATAAAGAAGGCGTCCAGCCATTGGCTAGCAGCATTTATGAAATTTTGAAAAGCTTTGAGAATTTCGCCACCAATCTTCTCCGTCCATTCCTGTGTACCTTATTAAAGAATCATTAATCATCCAGCAAGGATGCCTTGGTGACGTTTTCATGAGAATTCCGATTGAAACGTCGAAAGGCATTGGTATAGCGTGTACAACGTGTGGTGACATACGTCTGCGCGGTGACTAATTCAGTTTTGGCGTCTCCGACGCGTTTGCCATTGGCAAACTCAATTTTTGAGAGCACAACTTGGACAACCTGTGCATTCATTATCAGTGCGGCGTTTTCAAAACTCTCCAGAGCTCGGCCGGAAGCAATGGGGGGCTTTGATTAATGAAGCCCCCCCCCCCCCCCCCCAAAAAAAAAAAAAAAAAAGTAAGCCGCGAGAAGAAAATCTGATTTCGAGAACACTGCTTCTTTGAGGAAAGCGTGTCGTGCAGCCCTTGTTAGATTCGAGTGTTAACAATTTCAGCGCAGGACTCACTCCTGGCACCAACCTTTCTCTTCAGGTTACAGCCGTAACGCGGGAATGTAGCAAAGAAAATGGGTCGACGTTATCTCAAAAGCAGTGTCGGATATTAACTGCGGCAGCGATGAAAGCAAATACGTGAGTCAATAAAATCCGTCGGAGCCTAGTTATTTACGTCACTATACGAATGTAATATCTCGAGCCTACGTGCTCATGAGAGCCACCTTTTAGGTGGCAGCCACGAAAGACAATAAAGATTGTTCTTGGGTGCTTTCTTTTGTTTTTATTAGTCATATGAGTGTAAAGAAGAGGTCAAGGTACTCTTTGTCACTGAGAAAACGAAAGTTAGGAAAATCACCAACAAAGTTAGAGGGAGGAATAGAAAAGTAAAACACTACAAGGAAGATACACAAATAAACACGGTTCCGCAACTATAAGGAAAAAATAAATTTCGGAAATAATACGCATAATAGAACGCATACATGCCCAATTTTGGCGGACTTGTGGCCAACGAAATGACACATAAGTGCACATAAGTGCCTGACCACATAACTGCAAATAGTTATAAAACTACCATAAAGAAAACCTAACGTATATCTGTTGCCTAAAGCATATATAATGGTAGGCTCTCCCAATATATTTGTTACAAACGTGCAATGTCAATCTTTACCAAGATAAATTTTATAGCGACAAGCAGTCAATTTTGTTACAGTGGTGCTCGCCATGGACCACTTTTTTTAAAGTATGAGTGGAAGAAAGGGAAGGCGAGG
>NW_023606844.1:0-40001 GCF_013339745.2 Dermacentor silvarum | reverse complement strand
ATTGTCATCCTGTGCGCGGCCACTGAAAGTTTTCCATTTCATTCAGAACGATTTCGTGGCTAAATTCAGAGAAGATAACACTACTTTTACATTGTCTTGCCAATTTTTTTACTGGCGTTCCTCTTTATATTTGACTATCTTTCCAAACTCAGGCAGATTCTCAGCTAATCCTCCATGTTGGGTAAGCGCCTATATTTAGAGGACTTGTTTGCTTGAGCAGCCATACCTAGCTGTATACGATTAGCTTCGAGATGTCCACGTCTCCCTTTTGTCCCTGTTTGCTTGCGCAAAGATGTTATCCAAGTTCGCTTACTAACACGCCAAACAAACAGCAGTGCTACAGTCGAGAGCGTCCATCTTCTAGATGCTCTGGGATTTAAAGTGTATGGAAGCATTAACTGGTGAACAGTCGAGATAAGCAAGGCACGTTTGGAGTACTCACGGAAAAAAAGAAAGCAGAGAGAAGACTGAAAGAACTGGAGTCCTTAAAGGAATAAGTAACTGCAAAATAGAGAGATAATGGTTTTAATGAAGAGAGGAATGTCAAATAGAGATAGGCAAAACGCTAGACTGCAATGCATGTATAGTATAACACCCTTTTAGAATGCTCGTTTAACTGATGCAGACTATATGGCTATTTGTCGCTGCCAAGTTTCGAAGGAGATGCCAACTTAAATCATCATCATCAACATCATTATTGAGCCGAAGTGGAGCGTTCAGTAGAGAAATGTCCTAAGAATACGGGGCTTAGTGTCCAGACCCACCAGTTGAGGACACAGGCCGTTTCATTGGCAGGTGTTACATATTTGGCGGCAGAACTGCCACAGGCTGTCGAGGAACGGAAGGCATATGCACCGAGGCCCAGAAGACACTCTCACTTTAGTCTCGTGGTACGCTTTCTTTTGTGCGGTTCTTTTACCAATCATAAACAATAAAAATAAATAAGATAAATGGAAATATTACCTCGGAACAAACAAGCATAAATGTAGCTCAAGCACCGCAGACGGAATACAGGGCTGTCGGGTGCCAGGTAAATATGTACGATTGTATTAAATCGTGTGTCACGTGGTTCATTTCGCGTGCCAGCCATGTGGCGTCACCGCAGTCAAAATGAGAGCAGCGGTTCGCCAACGGTACAGTACTTGAAATCGAAACTAAGTGCATTTGAATGATATTTATACACGCGTTCCCTAACCAAATACATCACAATAACCTAATACTTTCGAACGGTCTGCATTCTAGACGTCAGTGCACAAGCCAGCGATGTCAGTTAAGCACGGTGGCAGGCTGGCGAAAAAACAGACCTCTGACCATACAACATCCTTCGCTGAAAAATAACACGACGACGCGAGAGCAAATTTGGTAGCATATTTTAAGATGGCAGGGCGGGTCATGTATTGCGTACTGGGATAAACCGACTCCCTAATCTAGAACAAAAGAACTGCCGAGGGAAGGAAACGGAAGAAGAGATAACGGAGGAAATAGATAGAGGGATAAGCTGAGGGAAATTATCAGGCAGCACAAAGTGATATGCGCACGACATTGGCAGCCAACACGCCGCTGGTAAAATGTCTTTTCCTGTAGTGTAACTGAAGGCTCGCGATGCTGATGACGGCGGTAGGTTTCGAATCAAAACTTGCCCTGTTGCGGAACATCCGCTGTAGCGTATTTAGGAGGCAAGGCTAAACTAAACGAATATAAACAAGGCAAAAGCGAAACATTCCATGAGCTTACTCGTGCCCTTATACTCCGGGCAATTTTCGTTCAGCGAGTGCCGTGAATCTGTCGAAAACTATCAGCTCAAGAGGAAATAACAGCACCCGACCATAAGCTGCGCGGGATAAACGCACTTGTTCGAGTAACAAGGACGCTTGTAAGCCGCCTCCACCGTGCGCAGTTTAACCAAGCTCACGGAAAATGACCCTCAATGTGTACAGTGCGACTTATCAATGTGCGGGTTAGGCTATCGTGATAAATGCCACAGATCAGCGCCGTAAATAACTACGTATATTAATCCAATGAAGCGCGCACACACCCCATCATATAGCATTCGGCATTTTAGCCCCACCTTCCTTTCCGTCGTCACCGGTGTCACGTGTTGTGGTGTAATTGGGAACTACGAACAGCATGTAATCGTATACAGTGAAGTAAAGCCTGATTAGTGTGTATAACTAGTCGATGTTCACTTCAATTACGACAAATGTTTTGACGAATGGCAAAACTATTAAGCATTACCGGCTTACAACAATGCAGCACCGATGTTTTTTTAAGCGAAGCTTTATAGGCTCACAAGTTTTGGCGGTGGGGGTGGTGGTGTCACGCTCAAAAGTGGGCCGATCCCGGTCATAGTGCAGAAATGGTACAAGCTAAATGGCACATACCAGGGACCCAAGAGAGAGAAAGAGAGAGAAAGAGAGAAAATCACCACGAAGGTCAGATACACACACGACAAGCTTCACTTACTCCCATTTTCTCGACAGAGGAAGGGCTGGTGATTTTTGCAATATATTTTCCCCAAATATATATATATATATATATATATATATATATATATATATATACATATATTAAGTTGCAAGCTTTTATAATCGTGAAACAGAAAGTTGTCTTCAGCTTAACTCGCTCTACATTATCTATGAACACAAATGTGTGCGCTTGGAATTTTGTATTTGTGCTGCAGAAAAAGAAGAAAAAAGAAAACCCACATGCCCCAGTTTTTAAGAAGCAGTAATTTCACATTGAACAAACGCATCGAATTTATCGAACACCCACACGTGCGAATGAAGCGAAGCAGTGCCTATAGGTTTAAATAAGGCCAAACTTGGCTTCGGGGAATCCCTGCGGTTGAGGTGCGCTCGCAACTTGAGAATTTGTCAGCCTGTCGTCCAATTAGTATTAAATAAAGTGTACTTGTTAGGTTGCATATACGGATGTGACGGAAGCGAAGTGTCCATTGTATTATCTTGATGCCCAAGTAAGCGTTTTGCAGGTACAAATCCTATCGACCACAAAAGAAGCGAAAAAAAAATGCATGTCGAATGTTTATCTTCTTCATGAGCTCTACTAAACGCCGCCACGAACGAACAAATAATGCAGGCCTCTACATTACAGAGGAACCACCTGCGTATTGCAGCATACCAGTTATCAGTAATAGCTCTAAACACTTTGCTCATTGTGGCTAATAGATTGCTCAGGAATAACTAGCCACGCTTTTAGTTAGTCTCCTAATGATACAGATTTCAAACCGAACCAAGTTTGTTGGAGGCTTTGAGGAACACCACAGTCAAGTGTTTTCATCGACCTTAACGTTACGCAGTTCTTTATTTAAACATAGAAAGTAAAAAATTATGGTGTTTTACGTGCCAAACCCAGATCTGATTATGAGGCACGCCGTAGTGGGGGACTCCGGAAATTTGGACCACCTGGGGTTCTTTAACGTGCACCTAAATCTAAGTACACGGGTGTTTTCACATTTAGCCCCATCGAAATGCGGCCGCCGTGGCCGGGATTCGATCCTGCGACCTCGTGCTCAGCAGCCCAACACCATAGCCACTAAGCAACCAAGGCGGGTAACACATAAAGTACTCAAGCGTCAGAAATGTATTGCAAAATGGTTGTTAGCCAGGCTTGTTGGTGTAACGTCATAGCCAGGAATGCCCACAAAGTAGCGATTTTGCCCCACGGAGAATTTGGCTCATATTAGGGATAAACACCCCTTTTCAAGAGTTTAGCTCCCATAATGGCCTTGCACCTGGCCCGGAGCGCGCCTGTACACGTTTTAATTAACGGTAGGCACACATCGGCAGCTATAGTCTGCCTCGCAGAGCCATGGCGTATGCTCATTATACAAGGCCGTCTGTGGTTGGACAGGGGCGCCCAGATACCATGTAGATAATCTCTATAGGACACCCTTTAGAGAGGGGAACCCCCACGAGTAGCCTGGAACCAGGCCGGGGGACATCTCTACCCATTAGAGAAACCAGTGGGTTTCCAGCGGCACCGGGATCGAAGCCAGTACCTCCCGCAGATGAGGCTCCTGCACAGGACCTAAAAGAAATAATTCTACGCAAAGGTTAGCTTCTTAGGCGGTATCGGCATGTGGAAGAGTGCTTAAATGCGTACTTCGAAGGGAACCGCAGAAGCAGTGGACGCATTTCAATCGTGGTAGAATGCAAAGGCATTAAAGATAACCTACATCTGTGTACTCAAGCGCATATACTCGCGTAAGCTCTTAAATTTCGGTGCAAATAACGCTGCAGACGGTCAAAACTATTATGGAGACATCCACTACGGCATTCTTCTTATAGGCCACAAAGCATCTTCAGCACGTAACACATCACGATTTACTTTGATTGATAATACATAATTACTTAATTATTACTTAATTGATTGAGTGATTTATTTACTGATTGATTGATTGGTTTCGAGAGGCTGGACACAGTGGCTCGCTTCAAGATATATCTGCGCAAGAGTTAACTCCTCAGAAACACTTGACCCGGATGTTTCGTCAGCGCGCCCATGAATTTTTCAATTGACACAGCGGTCATTAATAGTCTAATCATGGTTATTCAAATTCAGTAATGAGTCGGGCTCAATTAAAAGAATGTTCGTGATAAGACAGACGACAGACAAGCTGCTTTCACGTGTGTATAGCTCTTTGTCATGTATACTTGATCTCTATGATACTCAGTTGGGGTGCAGCCTGTACATTACTATAGGCGACGCGGTTCATAGATCGTCTTGTAGCGCGCGGCGGAGCCAGCCGACGAATTTGGTGACGTCCGTGTAGACACCCGGTACACCAGGGGTGGCGCAGCCTACACCGTACGAGATGATTCCCACCGTGTACCATCGGTCATCATGCAGAACCATCAGGCCGCCGCCTGAGTCACCCTGCGAAGAGAGAGAGAGATTCATCTGAAAATGGAGAGTGATTTCTCTAGCAGGACAAACTGATTACAAACTGATTCTTACATAAACCCAAGACCCATGCACGCCATGTATCCAGACATGTACACTACAAACAGATGCCCATCCTGTGCCGAGGTTGCCACATTTAATCACATGTTATGGGAATGTCAGGACATAACAAACAATTCGGGCAGCGCCGACACCTCCGTCTCTTCCACCGCCAGCCTCCACTCGCGTTGGAAGACCGCACTGCTCAGCTCGAACCTGACAGTACAGCTCTGGGCCGTCCAGCGAGCCGAGGAAGCCGCTTCGAGACAAGGTCTCGGAACCGCGTCCGCGGCGAGTGCCCAGACCCACTAAAAATACGCCGGACTCAAATCTTATCGATTTGATAATAAACGGTTTACGTTCTTCTCTTCTTCTCTAGCCGGAGCCAGCTACCCCCCCCCCCCAAAAAAAAAAAAACAAAAAAAAAACATCATAGCTATCACGTGCAGAACTAATAAAGCTCAGAATGTAAGGCAGCACAAGTGGTATTTATTACGCGATACATGGGTATAAGTACGTTGTTTACCGTAAAACCGGAGCAGCGTTGAAGGCGCAAACGTATAAAAGTGACAAACCAAAAAAATTGCGTCAAGCCGCGTTTCTTGTTGCCTTCGGAGGATCGCATTCAGGTTCGTCAGCCCCATTGACATACGGAGACTGCCGAACAAGCTCGCCTACCTGCAGTTAGTCATTTGTTAGCCTCCGTTGCGCAGGCTGTCAGTAGGGTTATTGCTTTCTTGCCCAAATATTGCACCCAACTTCACACTTATCGGCATGAGGAGCCCATCTATTATTCTCTCTGGTCCTCCTTCGTTTAAGGAGAGTGCATTGTAATTTATGTTTGGCTCACGTAAAACTAAACGCGGTAGTATAAGCAGTTTTTATCCTGCTTAGGAAATCGTCTCACATAAATGTGATATTGATCGTTCAAATTTCCTTTCAAAGTTGCATTTACGTATATGCCGGGTGTTATTTAGAGAGCTACTCTTAGGCGCCCATTGCTGCAGCGCAGCGTCGGCGTCCCTCGTAACCGAGCGAACGAGCACAGCGAAGGATAAAAGACGGCGATAGCGAAGAGAAAGCGACGGGGAAAGTGGAGGAGGAGGGTATGGCGAAAGCGCGAGAAGAAAAGCGTAGTGCCGCGCAAGACGCGTGCTCTGCGGCGACGATGGCTACGAGATGGCGCCAGAGTAGCGCACGTCGTCTCTTCCCCAAAGACGCCCCCGATACCATACGTGGAAGTAAATGACTGCATGAGCAGAGGTCAACTCATGAGCGTGGCCGCTATTCACAGCGGCTGCTGTGAATGGCGGCCACGCCTCACCCACGCGCTGCCTCTCGCGATCTCTTGATTAGCCAAGCAGTCGCGCCAAACTTCGCTCCGTTTGCAACGTGCCTCACGAGACAGGTTATCCGCGCCAGTCAATATATGTTAATTATTTAATTAGGCATTCTGATTTCTCGTAGAAGTAATGGCCGCCTCGTCGAGTAATTTAGATCAAGGATTATAATTGTGCTATCGGACACAGGCGATTTTTTTTAATTTTGGACCTTCAAAACACCCTGTATACACTTTATAAGTAGACGCTAAAACAACTACATGCTTTAGTGGTGTATACAAGGTGCGCTTGGCGGCATGCATGTAGGTATTCACGTGATTTCTTTCTTTCACAGCGTAAGCTGTTATGGGCTCATTCTAATAGCCATTTCGATTCGCGATGATGCCGCCGCCTTCGGCGTTTAGCCGCCGTAACCGCTATCGCTGGAAATGCGAAAAAAGTACGCGTTTCCCGCCGGGATCGAACGGGAGCCACATACTCTGCCACTGAGCCACGCAAGCGCTTGCTATCGGCCAGCGAAAATGCCCTATAAGGCAAGCGTGCAGGGGCAGACGACCCGAGCCTCCGCCAGTAGCGTGGTGCCATCTAGGTAAGGGACCTGCCAACGCAGCGCGCGCAGGCGCAGACGACGATATGCGATTCAGACGAGGCGCGCAATTCAACGCACTCCCGAGCTGCAGAGCCTCCGCCAGTATGGTGTCGCCATCTAGTTAAGGTGCCTGCAAACGCGGCGTGCCCGACATGTAAGCTGCAGTTGTAAGGCTTGATGGGGCTCATCAGACTGCTGTGTAGAAAACATTATAAGCCGCAGCTCGCCGTCGAAGCCGGGCGCACAGTACAGATTGTGCTCGTCAAAACGAGGCGAAGAGACTGCCGCGATGACCCTGTTGTGCGTGGTGCCCAAATTGGAGCTTCTCTTGAGCCGCTCCACCAGCTTACGCTGTGACTGTGCTGTGTGTGCCGGGCAGGCCTGTGACTTTTTCGGAGTGTTTATTTCTGTGATGTCATGCTAAGTGCGCCACAGGGACCCAGCGCCCAGTCAGGTATTTTTGTTTGCTTTATAGTCCTGGAGCTCCTGGACATTTCTATGTCCTGACCTGCACCTGAAAATGTAGCAACTCTACAATGAAACACCGCTTAACCTTCGTCTCCAAGTTACTCTTCCTGTACATCAAAAGTATAAGGTCACAATGACTGAAACCATGTGCAGCGCTTCTGGTGTATACCTGGCAGGCGTCGTAGCCGTAACGGTAGGCGCAGAACGACGTCGACGGACTATAGAAGTAGCCTTCCATTTTAGCCAGGCAGTAGCCCAGCGGCTTGATCGTTTGCGTGACGTAGAGCAGGTACGGGTTGCGCCGTTGTTGTCCAGCTGCAAATATACATATCAAAGAGCTTGTTGCTACACTACCTAAACCAACCATGCATAAAGTCCTCTACGGGGCTTCATTGCTCAGTTTCAAGCACATAAACATTTTTTACAATTTTCTACTTGTTGATGATGTAACGCAGTGTAGCTAGGCATCGGCTGTATATTTGCACGTCACAAAAGTGTGCATAATAAAAGCATATCACCAAAGCCAACAAAGGAAAGCATCGACTCCGCGGCATCTTCGACAGAGGGAGAGAGTGCATACACATCAGACAGCCGACATGATCAACGGAGACTACAAGCTTCGACAAGTTAAGCGAAGGTTACCGTATCGAGAGGCAACACATGCACATGTGTTGACCATCTTCACGGAGTGGAAGGGCGGTATAATTCTTTTTCTGTCTTAATGTATTTAGCTTCCAAGGTATAAAGTCGTCTCTTTGCCTCACTCACTCACTCACTCACTCACTCACTCACTCACTCACTCACTCACTCACTCACTCACTATCTATCTATCTATCTATCTATCTATCTATCTATCTATCTATCTATCTATCTATCTATCTATCTATCTATCTATCTATCTATCTATCTATCTATCTATCTATCTATCTATCTATCTATCTATCTATCTATCTATCTATCTATCTATCTATCTATCTATCCAATACCCTTGTTACACGGGCGGCCTTAACCGCAGTTATCGCAAAACGCGGTTAGCGCAGTTACACAGCAGGCGAAACACCGGTTAGTCCGCTAACCGCGGTTCACTGCCAACCGAGCTCTGCAATCTCGGTTTTTGTTCACCGACGTTTCGCAAACGGTCACGGTGGCGGACGGTACATCAACGGTGTGCAGTGTGGGTCCTTTGCAGGTCTTTTAAAAGCGCGTGAATTGACATGGCGTGACTACGGAGGCCATGAAAACAATTTGGGGAGATAATCTGGCCGCTCCGCGCTGAAATACTCAGAATGCGCGTCGCTACTCCGAGATGACGCAAGCTCGACGCTACTAAACCCGCCTACGAAGGGCCATGCAAAAGGAATTAAGTGCGGCGAAGCTCGATAATGTGAGCGAGTTTTACCGGTTACTGCCTACGCTATAGCTAATCGAGCTATGTGCGGGACGCAGTCAACAAGACCTGCACGACGATTTATGTAGCGCGAAAACATGCCAGTGGTTAATTGACGCTGCGTCTGCTTCAGTGTTCTGCACAGAGACACCAGCCGCGTTGATATCTTTAAAAAGACGCCGAAACGTCTGGAGAGTTGTTAGGCGTACCGTGCCTGCGGTTCACACCGTACTCATCTCGTGTCAAAACTAGCTTTACATTTTTCGTTAGTTTTAGGAATTTGTGCGGCAGTGTGTTGGAATTCCAGTGGAAATTGAAAATGCGTGCCGTATTCATCGCCACCGTTAACCATGAATAGGAGTGCGCGTGTAACACCGGCAGACTGCGGTTCCCGTTAAAATCGGTTGAATGAGATACCGCCGCTAGGTTTAACCGCGGTTTGGGCACCCGTGTAACAAGAGTGTAGGCTGCGACCGCTGCACCGCCGAGCGGCTACTCACTGTCCGATGTGTAACCCCACCCGGCCACGATGCCAACGGTTCCGGGCAGCGGAGGAAACTCTTCAGTGGGCAGACACACGGGCTGCACGTGGTCCGAGAACTCCAGCTCACGCGACAGCTCGAGCACCGCGATGTCGTTCTTGAGCGTCCTGTCCTCGTATCCGGGGTGCAACACCGCCCTGACCACGGAGACCCGCTGCGACAGCGCCAGAGTTGTGTGGCCGTACAGCACCAAGAGCTGGGACCGCTGGCCGTGGCTGCGGAGAAGCTCGGAGGCAATACAATTCAGTAAGGCATCTCAATTGGTGTACGCACCAGTTCGTTGTTTTACCTTCTGTTTAAGAAGAACGCCCTGAAAGGTATAATTTATTTAATGAAGTGAATCTTTCTATGGCCTTCTTTCCGGGGCTTCGCATGTCTCCTCGATCGGTTTGTGGCCGATCGTTGATATAGTGCAATAGTAAACGGCTGATCCCGGAGTTGATGTAATGATAAATTGGACGCTGGAGCGGTGGCGCGGCGAGCGAAATCCTTGCATTTGTGGGGTGGTGGCGCCCTCTCTTGCGCTGCGCCAGTACCAGCCGGACGTGTTAGAAGCGATTTTAACGAATGCCTAGAATTTAACGAATGCTTAGAAATTTCCAGTTTTCACGCTATAGTCTGCTGTCAGTGTCCGTGGGCCTGATCAAGCACCGTTTTCGTTTTGGTGTGAAACTACAGAGAAGACATGACCGTGTGATTATTTTGCCTCTGCACTAGGGCACAATGATTATAAGTTGACCACTATCTGCCACTGCAAACACCTCACCTCTATGCCTTGTTCGCCTACCTGACCACCACGATGCCCCCTAGTTTGAATTGGTCAATTGACGAACACACACCGTTTACGCTGTACTTATATTGATGTAAACTGACACAGCACGCGTTCACTTGGCAAATAACCACAGTGCATATGTGTGCCAGAAAAATAGCTGGCGGCGCATACATATCCTGCAGTGGAGACACATCGTTAAGGAGTGTCTGCTGGTGATGTTGGTTGTATACTTCAAAAAGTATTTTCTCGCCTCAAAGAAAATGTACTGGAAGTAAAATTTATTGATCATAAGCTGAAATGTTGGTGCGCATAATGAGCTATCTCACGTAGTTTTATCTGGAGGCCATTAATGCTTAATTTAGGTCTGAACATCGACAAAAAGTGACTTTATGCCAAATTCGGAAGTAATGTTCTGCAAAAGTACTCGATTTCATATTCGAAAATTATTTTCGGCATAACCTAAAGCAATCGGGAAAAAAGTGAAAAAGGCTTAAGCTTCGCCTTTAAGCGTGGAACGCGATAGCATTCAAAGATCCCCGACCATTTCTCACGCTTCCCGGCAACTGCAGTATATGTAACCGTAATGTTTACCCGGAAACGCTGGCGGTGAGCACTACGCACGAAGGCGAGCTTTCTGGTAGAAACGCGGCCTCTTGCGTGGGCCGATCCCGGAGGTAGTGAACCACGATGCCAAAAAAAGTTGCATGATTTCCAGGCTTCTGTTATTGTTTCACACTTCTAATATTTCAGTCTGAGAATATTTACCATAAAATGCATGCGCTGTTGGTGTTTTGCTTCGTTACATTTGTTTGTGGGCTGCCATTCTCCAAATTCGAAGGGATAACTTCGTCAAGAATGTAAGACAAGATATGAGAAACATTAGTGATATAAAAGTGTGGCAATTTAACCCGCATATACCGCATGTCATATAGCAAGGCGTGGCATATCATCAGCATCATCATCATCATCATCAGCCTATATTTATGTCCACTGCAGGGCGAAGGCCTCTTTCTTGCGCTAGCTGATTCCAACTTGCACCTGCAAACATGGTATATAATATAAATATACCTAAATAAATACAACAATTTTCACTCACGGGACGCCGACGCCAACGCCGACACCGGAATTTCTTAACGCTATCGCGGTAAAATTTCCACTGCCGGCCGCAATGGAACGAACAGGATACGTGCCTCGACGTCACAATAAATCTGATCTTGGTGTTTACTGTAACGCTCAAGACGGGCGTCGTTTCGAGTACCCAGTGTTACGACTCGCCACTTCAAGAAAAGCAAAGTGCGGTGCGTTACTCATGTGTGGCGTGTATGGGCGTGGCGTGGTGCTCTTCCGATCAGCCGCACCCTTGTGTGAGTTTCTATTGTGTTTCGGGTGGGCCAGGAGAAAAGACTTCTGGCCACCTACAAGGGGATAACACCTTGAAGTTAAGGGATGCGATGTTGTGCCCGCTGATGTCAAATTGCAGAGGTGTGTTTCCCGTGCTCCGAAAGAATGCGTCTCTCACCTCGAGGCAGGAAAACCCGTCGTCTACCAAGAGAGGAACCCTGCCTGCCCAGAGGGAAATGAAAGGCCAACGACGAAGGAAAGGCTGACTTACCTACTGGAGGCGAGTGACGTCTTACCATCCGGTGGACGAACAATGGCCCAACAAAACTATAAAGAGTGCACAGAGCTTCCGCTCTATGGAGGACAATCCCTCTTAGGGAACTAAATATGTTTTAGGCGCCTCGATGCCATATAAGCGGCCCGCGTGTATACTCTTACCCTTCACTCACTTATATGTGAACAAGGTGTAAAAGCTGCGTTTCGTCCCCGTCTGGTCTCCGGACACACGTGGCCAGTCACCCAGTCCACCCATAGCCAGTCAACCTACCACATTGTAATCCCAAACGACAAGCGCAAAGTTCGAGGATCCGATGTCGCAATTACAGGCAAATTCAGGGACTCAGCTAGCCTAACCGGCAGCATGACCTATCCACATGCGCCACTTTCATAGCCGGGACCCCGACGAGCAACAGCCAGCAGCTGGGATCAAAGACCAATGCAAAGAATACACCTGCACAGGTAAGCTGGGCGGGAGTCGCGTCTTCCACGACCAAATTCATCGCGCAAAGTGAGGAATACAAGCGAGCCATCTCAGAGGGCAGACAACTTAAAGCAATCTTACACGGTAAAACGCAAGAAGTAGAAACACTCAAGCGACAGGTAGCTATGCTCACGGCGCAAATGGATCAACTTAAATCCAAACCACCAACTCCGACACCGCAACAGCAAGCACAACCACCACCACCACCACTCGCGACACAAACAAAACAGCCAACACAACAACCACTGTCACAGGGGCCACCAGCAGAAACACAATCCTCGCCACAAGATGCGACAACACAAGTGACACTACAGCAAGTAGAACACATGTTTGCATTACAGCAGCAACAAATCCAGCAACAATTTCAGCAAATGCAAGAGCAACTACAAGCGCAAATGCAGCAGATGTTTACGGAATTCCAAGAACTAAAACGATATGTAGACGATTCAGTTCAGAAGTTCCAACGGCCGCGCAAACGACGACACAGCCTCGCCTCGGGCCAGCTGAGCGCGAAGATCATGGACACCACTGACACTGAGGATACCACAACCTCCGAAGTTCCTCATCATGGCTAACAACACAACCAGGCAACAAGAGAATCTCACTATGTGGCAGTGGAACTGCCGATCACTACACAACAAACACGCGACACTAACACAATACATCAAGACGGCGCTAGTTCCTCCCGACCTCATCTGCTTGCAAGAGGTGGGGAAGCGACCGAGACCCATAGAGGGTTACTGCCTGTACACGAACCCGGATCACCCGATGGTGGCAACGCTGGCTCGAAAAGACCTTGCGATCAGCAGTGCCGCAGCACCGGGAGTAGAAATCCAGCACCAAATTATAACAATCTGGCCAGTGAAGAAGGGACGACCAAAGTGCGTCTTGGTTAACGTCTACAGTTCACCCAGAGACCAAAAAGCTGACTTCTCACCATTACTTAACCATGTATCCACCCTCCTCGTGCGACGTGATAGGCTAATTCTCCTCGGAGATTTCAACGCCTGGCATTCAGAGTGGGGATACAAGAGAGACACGGCGAAGGGCTCCAACCTTCTCAGAACGACACAGACACATGAACTCTTGCTGATCACGCTGCCAGGCGTCCCCACCAGAGTAGGCAACAGCGTGGCTCGCGATACCACGCCTGACTTAACTTTTGTTAATGACGACAGAGGAGTCACCTGGAGCAACCTGGACGAGACGCTAGGCAGTGACCATTACATTATAAATGTAACCTGCAACACGGCAAAAGTACGCCAATCCCTGGGGACGGCCAAACTCACTGACTGGAAAAAGTACAGAGAAAAACAGCAGACAGCCAATTCAACGCCAACCTCTGCAGGAGAATGGAGCGCTTTTCTTAAAGAAATCTACAATGCCACCACCAAAGAGTATCAGACCACACCGGAAACGCCGGCGGTGGACAACCACCTGGCACACCTCTGGGAGGCCCGCCGAAGTCTATCAAAGCGTTGGAAGCGACAAAGACACAACCGCAAACTCCGACGCCGGATAGACCAACTGGCAGAAGAAGCCAACGTCTACGCCATACAGCTCAATAACAACAACTGGCGAAGTTTTTGCGACTCCCTACGAGGCACCTTGAGCACCAAGAAAACCTGGGCTATCCTCCGTTGCATGCTGGACCCATCAAGCACACGTACGCAAGCGAATAATGTCATGAGGAAACTCGTCGGAGAATATCCAGGCACAGAAGACGAGCTCATCCAACTACTAAAGAACACTTACACCGGAGAAGCACAGACGCCTTCACCTAGCCCCAGAAACTATCACGGCCAAGAAAACGGAGATCTGGACGCCCCTATCACCTTCGAGGAACTTCACACCGCTACTCAGGCATTCAAGAAGAACACGGCACCGGGCCCCGATCGAATTACCAATGCAATGCTGAGAAACCTAAGCGACTCGGCCATCCAACAGCTAACCGATTTCTTTAACGACACGGTATGGAAACCCCACGGCCGACTATCCTCGGAATGGAAAACGGCAAACGTTATTCTAATACCGAAGCCGGGGAAACCGCGCGAACTAGGCCAACTACGACCCATCTCGCTCACCTCCTGTCTGGGCAAGCTTTTTGAGCGAGTCGTCCTCACCAGACTCGAGATACACATAGAGCAAAACGATCTGCTTCCGGCCACAATGCTTGGCTTCAGGAGAGGGGTATCGGCCCAAGACGTCTTCTTACTGCTAAAAGACGAAGTCCTCAATCCCCCGTCGGGTAGTCCAGACAGGATCTTGCTCGCACTCGACATTCAAAAAGCATTTGACACTATCTCGCACTCCACGATTCTTGAGGGACTCGATGACGTAGGATGTGGTGATAGAATACATTGCTACGTGCAAGACTTCTTGAGCAACCGCACCGCCCATATTGGGATAGGTACGACACGATCACTCGCATATGACCTACCGGGGCGAGGCACCCCTCAAGGCTCTATACTATCACCGCTCCTTTTCAACATCGGCCTACGCAAACTGGCACTACAACTGGAGGAGCACAGAGATCTTGGGTGCGCCATATACGCGGATGATATTACGCTATGGGCCACTCAAGGCTCGTACGGCGACCGGCAAGATATCCTCCAAAGAGCCATTGACACGGTCCAAACCTTCACGAAACAAGCAGGCATGAAATGCGCCCCGGCCAAGTCGGCATACCTACACATTAGGCCCAAGCATACACAAGCGAACAGAGCACCGACCCTACAACTCTTTCTCGATGGGGAACCCATCAAGAGGACAACAAACATGCGGGTTCTCGGGATGCACGTACAAGAAACGGGCAGCGTTTCCATCGCGCTCTCTAAACTCAAACGCACTGTAAGCAGCATCACTGGACTTATCAACAGAATCGCGCGCGGCAAAGAGGGAATGACGGAGGCGGACACTTTGCGATTGGTGCAAGCCTTCGTCATTAGTCGCATAACTTACGCACTGCCCTTTCAAGCCACGCGCCGCACCGAGACCGATCAAGTGGACAAATTGATTCGAATCGCCTGTAAGGCCGCGCTCGGCCTTCCGGCGAGCACAAGCACGGAGCGCCTCCGGGAGCTAGGGCTGACCAACACATATGAAGAGCTCGCCGCAGCCACGATGATCGCCCAGCGAGAGCGTCTTAACGCGACGCCCCAGGGACGTTGTCTATTAAGACGCCTGCACTACCCCCTGGCGCCGCAATTCTGCGGGGACGAGACTCAACTGATGCCACTCGCTCTGCGAACACGGCTACATGTGTATCCCATCCCACGCAACATGCACCCGACATACCACGCAAGACGAAGACGAGCCAGGGCGACAGCCCTGCTACAGAGGCAGGGCCACCCGGACACGTATTTCGCGGACGCAAGTCTCTACCCCCACACAACACGAACCCCCGCCTTCGTGGCGGTCGCGACAAATCGGGCACGCATGGTCGCGGCTGCGTCCTTGCGCACCTCGTCCAGCGCAACGGCGGAGGCCGCAGCCATCGCCCTAGCCGTACGAGCCGCCGAAGCAAACGGTCAATCGGCACACGTGCTAACGGACTCTCAGGACGCATGTCGACTATACATGCGGGGAGTTTTGCCGGCCAGCGTCGTGCGCATCCTCGGACCAAGACTCACTCACGACCATGGGATCACATGGTGCCCGGCACACGCCGGAGTGGATGGCAACGAACGGGTGGACCGCCTGGCTCGAGATATGACAGGCCGAGCCGCGGATCACTCCACCCTAACGGAGCCCCCCACACCCGGCACGCCCCGAGAAATACTGGAGCTGCAAAGACTCGGCCGACAAACAAAGGCTCCTCCCCATCCCAAGCTCAACAGGGTGCAGGCAAGGGACTGACGCCGCCTACAGACGAACACCTTTCTTCACTTGCACAGGCTACACAAGATATACCCCGACAGACACAAAGACAAATGTCCCTGGTGTGAAGACACCCCGACACTCCAGCACATCACATACGAATGCCCGAGGCGCCCGGCACATGCCGTCTCGCCGCTAGTCAGGAACTCACTCGTTAACTGGTCGTGGGAGGCGCGACTCACCGAACTGGACTTGGGAAGCCAGCTGGCGACCCTCGACCAGGCCCGGCGAGCCGCGGAAGCCAGTGGGGCCCTGGAATAGGGGCTCCACCCATAGACACCAGTAAGATTTTTGTTTCAATAAAGTTGTTCTTCTTCTTTCATAGCCGGACGGGTTTTGATGCTGCTGTTGTCGGTTGGGAATGCAACGAGTGGGTACTCGGACAGGGGTGACGTGGGTAGCAGACGCCGTGGTGAAGTGGTTGCACGGGCAAGACCAACTAGACATGACTCCCAAACACTTTTAGGACGCAGATAATGAAATGGCCTGGGACAATCGCCTTCGATTTGTCGGCACATTTTTAGAGCGTAGCCCTTAGGAGCCCGTTTCTGCGGCGAACGTCGGCGTAACCGCGCGAACGCGCACAGTGAAAAATGAGAGCGAACGCGAAGCGCAGCGGGGGATGAAAAGAGCGGCGAGAGCAAAGAGAGCGCGAAGATGAGGGTGCAGTGTAACCATGAGGCAGAAAGCGGAGGAGGGTACGGCGAAAGCGTGAGAAGAAACGCTGCACACGAGGGGCTTCGCGACGACGATGGCTATGAGATGGCACCAGAGTAGCGCGCGTTGTCTGTATGGAAACAAAGCGCTGCATGAGCGGAGGTTGAGGTTGTCTGCGGCGGCTGCTGTAAATTGCGCCCACGCGTCACCCACGCGCTTCCTCTCGCGATCTCCCCATTAGCGAGGCATTCACGCCCCACTTCGCTCCGTTTGTAACGTGCCGCACGAGAGATTGTCCGCGCCAGCCAATATATCGCGAAAACGCGTATACAGCTGCACTCAAATTTCGCTTTAGCGAGTACCGTAATCTTCGATGAATTTTTCTCACTTCAAACAGACTATACTCGAATTAAAATTTCTTGAGAATGAGCTGAAAGATTGGTACGTGTAATAAGCTATATCTGACGTATTTTTATCTGGAAAGCATTAAAGCTTAATTTCGGTCTTAACATCGCCAGAAAATGAATTTATCCCAAATTTGGAAGTTCTTTACTAGAAAAGTACTTGATTTCATATTCGAAAATTATTTTGAGCTTAACCTATGGCAACTAGAAAACAATTATTTTTAAAATGTGATTGAAACTTTAGCGATGTTTCTGCAAAAATTGTGGGGAACCTCACAATTTTTTTTTATTTTTACCTGAGCAAAAAAAAATGTGTTCACCTATGACGTCACCTGAAAGAACCACGCAAGCAGAATACTTTAAAATAAGATTTGTTAGTTAATTTGGTTTCGCATTTGATTAAAAAAATTGGCATCCAACCAGCTTTTGCTTCTTTGGGGAAACATCAAAAAGCGCTTACGTCCACAAAAATTTTTTTTTCGAGAAAAATACTTTGCTGAAACCTCATTCACAGCATCAGCAACTAGCCCTTTTTTTTCAAAAATATTGACGCGAAGTAAGCTGCCCACTACAGGCACCGATCGTCATGAGTCAGCACGCCCCGTTCGTCAGCATCCTTACCGCGTTGCTCCTACGGAAAGGGAGGTGATAAGGCGCCAGGTTCAAGACATGTTAAATGATGACGTGATTCAGCCGTCCATAAGTCCTTGGGCGTCACCCGTCGTTTTAGTTAAAAAGAAGGACAATACACTACACTTCTGCGTAGACTACAGACGGCTGAACAGTGTCACCAAACGCGACGTTTATCCCCTGCCACGGATCGATGACGCTCTGGATCGTCTACGCCACGCCCAATTTTTCACCTCGTTGGATCTTAAGTCTGGGTACTGGCAGATCGAAGTAGATGAGCGTGACCACGAAAAAATGGCATTTGTGACTCCTGATGGATTATATGAATTTAAAGTCCTCCCATTCGGGCTGTGTTCTGCGCCTGCCACATTTCAGCGGATGATGGACACTGTTCTCTCTGGACTGAAATGGCAGACGTGCTTAGTCTACTTAGACGACGTTGTGGTGTTTTCAAGAACGTTTGATGAACACCTAGAACGACTCAGGAATGTACTCCTCGCAATAAGCAAAGCAAATCTGACTATCAAACCTGAGAAATGCCATTTTGGCTTTCAGGAGCTGAAGTTTCTCGGACACGTAGTCAGCCCCAGTGGTGTTCGGCCAGACCCCGAGAAGCTAGCTGCCGTCGCTGAATTCCCGCGTCCAACAGACAAGAAGGCAGTTCAGCGATTTCTAGGTCTCTGCGCTTACTACCGTCGTTTTATCGAAGGATTTTCAAGGATCGCCGAGCCATTAACGAGACTAACACGCCAGGATGTACCCTTCGAGTGGACGGAAGAACAACAGGAAGCCTTTACGGAATTGAGGAAGCGACTGCAAACAGCCCCCGTACTCGCGCATTTCGACGACAAGGCTGACACAGAAATCCACACAGACGCCAGCAACGTGGGGCTCGGTGCTATACTCGTTCAGTGGCAAGACGGCGCCGAACGAGTACTAGCCTACGCGAGCTGCAATCTCACAAAGGCGGAGGTCAACTATTCCACGACTGAAAAGGAGTGTCTAGCTGTCGTTTGGGCCATCGGCAAGTTCCGACCCTACCTTTACGGCCGACCTTTTCGCGTAGTAAGTGACCACCACTCACTGTGTTGGCTTGCGAGTCTTAGGGACCCTTCAGGCCGCCTCGCTCGTTGGAGCCTCCGCCTTCAGGAGTACGACGTCACAGTGGTATATCGATCCGGCCAGAAGCAGGGCGACGTTGACTGCCTCTCACGTGCGCCGATACCTTGCAAGCCCAGTGACTTAGAACAAGATTTCCCGTTTCTTGGTGTAGTAGATACTGTCGAGATGGCTGACCTCCAACGTGCAGACAGTACATTGCTTGCCCTCATCAGATACCTTCAGGGAGCCGACGTTGTTCTTCCACGACCGATGTCACGAGGTCTGACTTCTTACTGCCTCCGGAACGACGTGTTCTACAAAAAGAACTTCGAAAACAGCCAAGAAATGTTCCTTCTTGTCGTCCCAGTTTCACTGCGCGAAGAAGTACTGCAGGCGTGTCATGACGACCCGTGTGCCGGACACTTAGGCTTCGCCAGGACGTTAGCGCGCATACGCCAGAAGTATTACTGGCCACAACTGTTCTCGTCCATTCAGCGCTACGTGAGAAGCTGCCGTGATTGCCAACGGCGCAAGGTTCCACCTTTGAAACCTGCTGGTCTTCTGCAACCCCTAGACCCTCCTCCTGCACCGTTTCAACAGGTGGGCATGGATCTCCTCGGTCCGTTCCCTACGTCATCCGCAGGAAACTAATGGATAGTCGTCACAACGGACTACCTAACGCGGTACGCAGAAACCAAAGCTGTGCCCCGCGGAACCGCTACAGAAGTCGCGATGTTTTTTGTCCATGAAATCGTGCTACGTCACGGGGCCCCTTCCGTCTTAATAACAGACAGACAAAGAACTTTTATTCAGGTCCTGAGGAACTGCGTTTGGACGCCCCCTTTCAGGGGGCGTCCAAACAGGTGTTACCTTACAGGTGTTATCGGGGGCCGCCATATATACCGCCACCTTGTATGATCCTTCGCTTAGTCGAATCTGTTAGATCCCTGCGTAGGCGTCTTAATAACCGATCGAGGAACTGCGTTTACTGCTGACTTAGTGCAGGAGATCATCACGCTGACCCACACCAATCATCGGAAAACCACGGCCTATCACCCACAAACTAATGGACTAACCGAGCGCCTCAACAGAACTATGGCCGATATGATCTCGATGTACGTTGACGTAGAGCACAAGTCCTGGGACCAAATTCTACCATACGTGACATTCGCATACAATACGGCTGTGCAGGAAACCACCCGATTCACACCATTTCAACTGGTTTATGGGCGCTGCGTAACAACACCTTCAGACGCCATGCTCCCGGTAGACAACGGAACAACAAGAAGTGACCACGCTGACGACATCATCCAGAAAGCCGAAGAAGCTCGACAGCATGCTCGCAACCGCATCCGCAACCAGCAGAGTACCGACGCCCGCCGTTACAACAGTGGCCGAAGGAACATCCAGTACGAACCCGGCGACTATGTTTGGGTGTGGACACCCGTCCGTCATCAGGGGTTGTCAGAAAAATTACTGCGCAGATACTTTGGCCCGTACAAGATCGTCAGGCGACTCAGCGACGTGAACTACGAGGTCGTCCCTCAGAGTACTAATATGAGCTCGAGCCGACGGCGAGCACGAGCCGAGATTGTGCACGTAGTACGGATGAAACCGTACTACGCCCGCGAAGAAGTGCCCCTCTTATCAACTCTCTCCCACGCCCTCTGTCGCCCTTTACCCTCTCCTACCGGCGACCGGGACGGTCACTTTTCACGTGGGGAGTAATGACGCGAAGTAAGCTGCCCACTACAGGCACCGATCGTCGTAAGTCAGCTGCCCACTACAGGCACCGATCGTCGTAAGTCAGCTGCCCACTACAGGCACAAAATCGCAGAGAGAAGACGACGAAGGGCGCAGGTGTGCACGCGTTCTCTTGAGTGTCGGCCATCATTAAAGAAGGCTGTTCTCTTTCAGCGAGCCCCGATTAATCATCTTCGTGACAATGTCAACGATCGTCACTTTTGGGGCCTGGCACGTTTCGCGTGGAATAACCCAAGGGCACATCTCGGCCCAAAATTTTAGACTTTACTATCTCCGGGATTGGCCTACGATAAGAGGCTAGAGACGTACCCGATACGCAAAGTGGCGGTAACTCGCTAAGAAAGACTGTTAAAAAAAGCACGAAGAAGTTGTATGTTTAAGTGAGGTATACGCAATGTAATGTTTACTTTTAAATACGATAGCCTTTCTTGGGCTACCTAAACGCGAAAAATTTTGCCTGTCTGTCACTCGGTTCAACCGCCCCACCACAACCAAGGATGAGGAGAGGAGGTGTAGAGAGAGAGAAAGAAAGAGAGACAGACATAGAGCGAGAATTTAATAAAACAAACTTTCTTGGTGAGGCGAGATTCGAGGCCGGGTACCCACGGTCCGAAGGTGAGCGTCATAACCACTAGGCTATACAGCCACGCTTGTAGAACATGCATTTATGGGAACCATATGATTGCCTTGTACCGACGATTGTAACAGAACTTGCTATGGGTGAGAGAGAGACATGGGGGAGAGAGACATTTAAAGAGAGAAAGAGAAAGAAAGATAAACACAAATAGAGAGAAAGAGAGAGACAGAACGAAATGAAAAATGAAACGCTGCAAATGAAAAAAAAAAAAAAAATCAACGCGTTAGAAATCGTGTCGAAGAGACCCTACGCGTTAAAATTAAGCCGACTGAAGCCGCTGCTCTGTAGCCAACTTTAAGCCAACAATAATAAAAGGTCCCAACAGATGGCGAGAGAGCAGGGCGAACGCAGGAAAATTTAATTGAATTCAGCAAAACCTCCATTGCATCTATCATGGGAGGAGTGAGAGGGGAGCGGAAGAATGTGAGGGTGGGAGGGGGAGAAGAGAGGGTGTTACGTATCAGGGGCAGCAGAAGACTATCGTCTTTCGACGTCATTTGCAGCGAAACAAGCAGATATGCGGCCATTTTTTAATTTTATATTCTTTGATAAGTATGTTTCAAAGACAAAAGTTCGGGACTCCGGTGCAGCTAGGCTACATTGCTGGCTGTATTCATACCGAGCACGCCGCCACACGTCGTCCTTCGCCGCCAACTTCTTTCTGTATTCATCAGAAAGAAACATTTCAACACTGCAGTTTCAAGCATATACTTACATTGCTTTGGGATTTTTGTTTAAAAGTTAAGAAGCAACGCTAATGGTCTTTATTGCTAGGCAATATTGTTGTGGCTGCCCGAAATGCTAAACATACATGCAGACGAAAACTGCCGGAGTAAGCACGGGGGCTTTTCGAGATTGCTTATGTTCTCAACGTCATGATATCTGCGGCTTCCTTAGCAGTACTGTCCTTCGATGTCACCGCAATCAAGTGTAAATCCTGCAGAGCGATGGGGGCTCCCTAAATATTCATCGCTTCGGCCGTGACCTCAAAGTATAAATCAGTTCCTGCAACGCAATGGCATAAACTTATGAAAATCGAACACGTGCGTGAGGACTAATCAGGCTATAAGGAGGTTATAAAAAAACATCAGCCCTTCCCCTGTCGAGAAAATGGGGGTAAGCGAAGCTTGCCGTGTGTGCATCTGACATTCGTGGGGATTTTCTTTCATTCTCTCTCTCTTTCTCTCTCTCGGTCTATCTTTCTTTCTCTCTTTTCCTTCCTTTCTCTCTCTCTTTATTTATTTCTCTCTATATCTCTTTCTTCCTTTCTCTCTCTTTGTTTCTATGACCTTCGTTGTGATTTTCTCTCTGTAATGAAGAAGAAGAACAGGAAGCAAGCAGTAGAGGGGCGTTATCATAGATGTAGAAATAGGTATCCTACATGCAAGCGCTTGCATGTAGGCTCTTGCATATAGGCTCCCTATGTAGAACGGGAACTCAGATCACGAGCTGTTGGCGCCGAGACCGTTGTTCCCTTGGAGCTGCGTTGGTTTTTCGCCTGTCGTTTTCTGTTAATAAATCCCCTTATCAAAGTGGTGGAGGTGCGGGGTACCCTCCTTAGACCTGGAGCTCCGAAGCCGCACGTTGCCCAACGCCGCTCCGACAATGCCTGATGACGCCACCCAGCAAGGCGTGGCCCAATCTCCGTCGGTCATCGTGTCAAGCGTGCTGCGCCAACGCGATCCAGCTTTTTTTAGCGGCAGCGATGAACATGACGTAGAAGATTGGCTGTCGTCGTTTGAAAGGGTGAGCGCGCACAACAAGTGGGACGACGCTACGAAACTTTGCAACGTCCTGTTCTACATAACAGATGTCGCGAACCTCTGGTTTCGCAACCAAGAGTCGGACTTCGCCACTTGGACTACTTTCAAGACGAGCTTCGCGAAAGTGTTCGGTCGCCCCGCAGTGCGCAAGCTTCGCGCTGAGCAGCGTCTACGCAGGCGGGCGCAGCAGCAGGGCGAAAACTTCACGAGCTATATCGAAAACGTCATGGACTTGTGCAAGCGCGTGAATCCTTCCATGACTGAGCAAGACAGGATCAAGCACATCATGAAAGGCATAGACGACGACGCCTTTCAGAAGTTGCTGGCTAAGGACCCGCGAACCGTGTCTAAAGTTCTGAACTCGTTAGCCTATGCCAGAGCTTCGACGAACTACTTAAGCAACGTGTCTTAGCTCGGCGGCAGGCGTCAACAGACGATTCCCTCTCCACGTTGGCCATCGGCGGCGACCACACGGCGCTCCTGGCCCAGATCAAGGAGCTTGTGCGCGAGGAAGTTGCTCGACAACTTTCGTTCTTCCCGGCCACGCCAGCGCCTACGCACTACCTGAATCCTACCATTCGACAGGTGATACAGGAGCAGGTCACCGAGGCTTTGCCGTCCGTTTGCCAACCGACTCCTGTCGCCGCGCCGTTATCTTTTGCGGTGTCGTCTGCCTCTCCGCCGACTCCTGTCGCCGCGCCACTGACGTATGCGGATGCCGTCATGAAGCCACGTCCTCTGTCGGTATCGACCCCCCAACCACCAGTTCAACCACCACTGACGCCGCTTTTCGGGGTACAGCCGCAGTACGCAAATCATTGGCGTACTGCAGACAATCGACCGATCTGCTACGCTTGCGGAATTCCGGGTCATGTTGCCCGCTTCTGTCGCTGGCCTTGCGCGGCGACCCCGAGTGCACCGAGATATTCGGCTTACTCCTTGCGATCTCCTCATCGCAAGCAGCCAGAACAAGAACCTGACGCAATACGCCCGCGATCGTCAGCCGACTTCCGATGTCTAACCTTTCGTTTCTCGTAGGTCACCCTCACCGCGACGCCGTTCTCTTTCGCCTATGCGTCGCCGGTCAAGTGTTCTTGAGGCGGAAAACTGACTCCCGCAGCTTCTGAGGCACCAGCTGCGCCGTCGTCCACCTATCTAAGTCCTCGCCTGTCCCCGGTCAACGTTATTGACGTGTTGGTTGATGGTGTACGAACTTTCGCGCTTGTGGACACTGGTACCGCTATTTCCGTAATGAGCCATAAGTTTTGCCGCTCGATCCATCCGTAAAGTGACGACGCCACCTTCAGGGTTTTCTCTCCGTACTGCGAGCGCACAACATATTCAACCCGTTGCATCATGTACGGCCAGGGTGCTCACACAGGAGGCAATCTACAGCGTTGAGTTTCTTGCGCTGGCTTCGTGTTCTTATGCTCTGATCCTTGAGTGGGATTTCTTGCTGCGTAATCACGCCGTTATCGACTGCGCTCGTGCTCAGGTAGAGCTCTCTGTATTTTGCGAGACGCCTTCCGCCAAAGTGCCCGCTCCTGGTGATAGCAAGCTTGTCACCGCCGATACTGACCTTCCACCTCACAGTGCTGTCATTGTACCCGTTTCCTGTGCCGCCCTTCCCGATGCCACCGTTCTGTCCACGCCATCTGACATATTTCGTCGCCGCCACAATACGTCACTGCCATTTGCCATCCTCGCGCTTCCACAGGATAATCCCGGACTCATCATCATCATCATCATCATCATCATCATCATCATCATCATCATCATCATCATCATCATCAGCCTATATTTCATGTCCACTGCAGGACGAAGGCCCCTTCCTGCGATCTCCAATTACCCCTGTCTTGCGCTAGCGTATTCCAGCTTGCGCCTGCAAATTTCCTAACTTTATCATCCCATCCCGGACTACTTGTCTGCAACCCCAACTCAGGCCCTCTGACTTTGTACCGTAATGAAACGCTTGGCCACGTCCAGCCTGCTGACGCGGATGTTATCGTGCCAGCAATGTAAGCTGCACCGGAGTCCCGAACTTTTGTCTTTGAAACACAATTATCAAATAATATAAAATAAAATAAAATTTGTCGCAGTTTCATCCGAAAGGCGAAGCATCAATTGCGATAGCAAATTCGTAGAAAGCTATACGGAGTAAGGATACTAGTTTTATCAGCTGTATACACTTGGACATGCAGCAGCACCAGCAACGCGCAGAACTGTTGTCGACGCCGTCGGCGTTTTGCCCGCGTTCGTACCGAACGCGCGCGGCGTTGGTGACTGTGGTGGTGGTTAAAACATTTATTAATTCTTGAGCCTTATGTTTACAGCCTATTGATGGGTTGGCTCGATATCGCGTACGGTGGCCGGGAGCTTATGGCTCTCAGCGACTCTTAGAGCCCAGCCCACCAGCTGCTTTTGTGCGGCCGGGTCCGAGCTGGACACCGCGACCTCCCATCGCTCTATGTCGGTGAGTTGCCATTCGGAAGGTGGCTGGAGCTCAGAGCAAATGTAGAGGATATGGTGAAAGTCTGCTCTGGGTGCATCGCAGAGGGTGCATTCAGGGGAGAAAAGGCCGGGGTGGACAAGGGCAAGGTGAGCTGGGGATAGAAAGGTACGGGATTGGAGCTGGCGCCAGGCCACCTGCTCGAGTTTAGAGAGGGATTTGTGTGTGTGTGGGGGGGGGGGGGGGATACTGCAGCCGTTGCTCCCTATAGTGGAGAGAAATTTCGTTGTAGGTAACCATGCGTTCGCGTGCACTGCCTGGGTCTGTAGCTGGCCCTGCTCGGTTGACGTGCGCTCGAGCTATGTTGTGGGCTGCTTCATTCCCAGGGTTGCCCGCATGAGCAGGTACCCATAGGAGTTGAATTAATCTGGTCGGGGGTTGAGTAGAATTGAGAATATTGAACGCAGGTGTGCGAATACTGCCTCGTGCAAAATTCCGGATTGCTGTTTTTGAATCACTAAATATTAGTGTGGCAGTGGTTGAGGAGATTGCCAAGGCGATTGCGGCTTCCTCCGCCTCTAGGGAGGATGGAGCTTTGGTCGAACCAGAAACTATTGGGTGGAGTGTGTTGGAAACCACGCTCAGGGCATAGGCTTGGTGAGTGGCATATTCTGCGGCGTCCACATAGACTGCACTGTTATTCGCGTGATAGTGTTTGTGTAGCGCCGTGGCTCTGGCTTCTCGCCGAGCTGGGTGGTGGACTGGGTGGACGTTCTTGGGGAGTGGATGAATTGTTAAGTGGGACTGAATTGCTTCCGGGGTTGAGTGCGTGGGTCTGAGGGAGCGTGTAGGGTTGAGGCCTAGGGCGGAGAGAATGTGCCGCCCCGTAGTGGTGGATGATAGGCGTTCAAGTTGTGCTGTACGATGGGCTTCGATAAGCTCATCTAGGGTATTGTGAACCCCCATAAGGAGGAGACGGGCATTCGACGTATACCTGGGGAGATTTAGGGCCGTTTTATAGGCTTGCCTGATAAGTGCATTTATTTTTTCTTCCTCCGCCTTGGAAAGAAACAGGTATGGTAGGGAGTATACCACTCTACTGATTACGAAGGCTTGTATAAGGCGTCGGAGGTCATGTTCCCGCATCCCTCGGTGGCGGTTCGCAATTCGTCGGATCAGTCTCATGGTCTGGTGGACTGTGTTGGTGAGCTTAGTAATGGTGGCAGTATTCTTGCCATTGTTCTGAATAATGATGCCCAGTATACGCACTTTATCGACCTCGGGAACTTGTTGATCGTCTATATTTATTCGAATATTGGGCGGAGGACCCGTGCCTGTGCGACACCTTGGAGGGTGTAAGAGCAGTAGTTCTGATTTAGTCGGTGAGCAGGCGAGGCCCACCGCCGCGGCGTGCGCCGCGACGATGTCCGCCCCCGCCTGGAGGGTTTCCTCCATTTCGCCCACATTACCAGTGGATTTCCAAAGTGTAATGTCATCAGCATAAAATGAATGGGAGAGGTGGGGGATAATTGGGAGGGCCTTTGCCATGGGTATGAGTGTAATGTTGAAAAGCAATGGAGAGAGGACTGAGCCCTGAGGTGTACCTCTGCTGCCTAGTTGGAAGGTTGGCGAGGTGAGTGAACCAAATGTAATTTCTGCCATTCGGTTGCGGAGGAAGGCCGCTACGTAGAAGTGCGTGCGTTCCCCTACGTTAAGATTTGAGAGAGCGTTCATAATGGCCGAATGGTGAACGTTGTCGAAAGACTTGGTGAGATCTAGAGCCAATATGGCCCTGGTGCGCTTAGCGTTGCTGGGGTGTAGTACCTCTTCCGAAAGCTGTAACATTACGTCTTGGGTGCACAGATGGTTGCGGAATCCAATCATAGTGTGGGGGAATAGGTCTTGTTCGTGCATGTGTTCCTGCAAGCGGCCCAGGACTACATGTTCGAAAAGTTTCCCTAAGCAGGAGGCTGGAGAGATTAGTCGGAGATTTTTGAGATCCAAAGGTTTCCCTGGTTTATGGATGAATGTGATTTTAGCATGCGTCCATTGCACTGGGAGCACTCCATTTTTCCAGCACTCGTTGAAGAGGTCTGTGATGGCCTGTATGGAGTGCTCATCCAGGTTCCGGAGCATCTTGTTAGTGATTTTGTCTGCTCCTGGAGCTGATGTTGTTCTGAGCTTGTGCATGGCTGCCCGTATTTCCCATGGCGAGATGTGTACGTCCAATTTGGGGTTCGGGTTGCAGCGGTATTGAGGGAGTGGTGTGCGAGAAGTAGTAGTGAGGTATTGTTCTTTGAGGGCTTCGACAAGTACCTCATCTTGTAGGGGGAGTTTCTGCAGAATTCGGCTGACATTTTTCCGCTGGTTGGTCTTGGTGTGACCTGGGTCCAGCAGACAGCGGAGAAATGTCCATGTGTCCTTTAGGCCGAGATTGTCGTTCATGCGGTCGCATAGCTGGCCCCATTGCTGGCGGGCCAGCTGCCCCGCATGGGCTTCAATCTCTTTAGCCAATGTTGCGATGCTTAGTCTGAGTGTTCTATTATGTTTGTTGGCTAACCATAGTTTTTGAAGGCTGGCGTGGGCCTCCCACATATGAAGGAGGCGGCTGTCTGCGATGTCTGTGTCAGTGGTGTCTGGGATTCTGGAGGTAGCTAATGCCACGTCCTGGGAGAGGCTTTGAGTCCATGTGTCAAGGTCGTCAATGGTGTCGGGAGCTGAAGTTCGAATCTGGCGGAATTTATCCCAGTTTACAATTTCTATCGGGCGCCGAGTAGATCGAGCCAGAGTACTGAGCTGAATTTCTGTATTTATGACGTAGTGGTCGCTCCCGAAGGAGTTGTATGTGTTGGTCCAGCGACTGTGTGCTATGTTCTTAGTGAAAGTGAGGTCTGGACTGGTGTTAAGTTGGGCGCTGTTGCCTATTCTAGTTGGGTGGTCTAGATCATTGATGAGGGATAGGCCCTCATTCTGAATGAATGTCCAAAGCGCGGTGCCCTTTCCGCAGTTCTTCTTGTAGCCCCAACTCATGTGGTTGGCGTTGAAGTAAGGGGGTGTCTGCTGCTGATGGAAAGGGCCTTTCAAAGAGCTGTTAGGAGAGGGGCTGCGGGGCCTTTGGGCGGGCTGTATATATTGAGAACGAATAGGCTGCCGCCTTTGCGAGTACTCGGGAGAAGCTCGGCAAGATGGCTGTCTATATCGTTCACTTCGAGGGGGTGGTCCGTAGCCGTTAGGTTACGATGGACCAGTATGGCAACCCGTGGCGGCGTCTTTCCTTCCGGTTCATGCGTGGTGTAGTTACAGAGTTTCGTCTTAATTTGTGTTTTTGTAAGGCGATGATGGTGGGAGTGTTGGGATTCGCAAGGGTTTGTAGGTGGAGTTGTAAGTTGTTTCGTTTCGCACGGAAACTCCTACAATTCCACTGCCACACATGTATCTCGTTACGGTGTGCAGCCATGTTGGGCTGGGGAGGGGTGTTCGGCTGGTGCCGATCCTGTCATTTTTAGGGGTAGAAGCCCATTAACCTGGGTCTGCATTTGAGCCGTCGTGGCCTCTTGTGCACCCTGGCGCTGCTCGAGCGCTGTCAACCGGTTGACGATGTTGGTCATCCAGACTACGTTGTCCTTTTGCAGTGAGGCGAGACTAGCCTGCATGGTTTCTATGGCTGAAGTTAAGGCAATCAGCGGCTCGGTGTCCATAGGGGTGGGATTGTCAGCGTCATCTTGTGCCTTACGCTTCGTGGGGGGGTTGTGAGCAGGTGACTGCGTCCGCGAGGAGTTGGTGGAAGGAGAGGGTAGGGGGGTCTGTTTAGGTGTGCTAGCGTTTTGGGTGGGGCATGCAGAGGAGTCATGCTGTTGTGGGGGAAGTTTTTTGAGAATGATTTGAAGCTGTTGTTTGAGCTCCGCGATCTCGAGGGTTTGTTGATGGAGCTGTGCTCTGAGCGCTGCGTTTTCCCGAGCGAGCGAGGGTGATCGCGGCTTCCAGCTCACCTGTTGTTTGGTGGGCTGGGTCCTCTGACCAGGGAGGGGTGGAAAGGAGGAGGACCGACTCTTGTGGCGACCCTTTCTTGAAGTGGATCTGGAACCGGTCCTGGAGCCGGCGCGCTCCCTGGAACTTGATCGGAACGGGCTGCGGGATGACCACCGACTGGAGTTCGGAGGTGGTGTGCTGTCCTGCTGGGCGGCCGTCTTGCCAGTGGCCGGGGGGTTAGAGGGTGGGTTTCCAGCTCGTTCGAAGTGCACTTTGCATTCCTTTGAACTGGTGAAGTGGAGTGCGTTACACAGTATGCACTTGGACTCACAGGTGGAAGGATCCGTGGGCGGGTGGGGCTCCCCGCACCGATGGCAGCTGTTGGTGACTGGCTGCGGGCAGACGTCCGCCCGGTGGCCGGGTTTCCAAAAGTTGTAGCACGCCTCCACCTTTGCTTTGAAGGGGTGGCAGGCGTACACAGCCCCGTAAAATTCAACTGTTTGGGAATGGTCTTGGTCTGGACGAAAGTAACCAGGATAGACTTGGTTCGACCGAGTGGGCGAGCGTCAGCAATGGTGAAAGACTTGCTTTGGTTGAGAGCCGAGAGGTCTTCAAAGATTTCTTCTTGCGACTGATCGTATATCGCATTGTAGATGATGCCTCGGATGGCGTCGTCCGGCGTGGCGATGTAAGCACGGACGGGGAATTGCTTGTCTTGGATTTTGAGGACTTGCGTTTGCACGTAGCGTTGTGCCCGATCCTCCGCTGGCATGCTGATTGTGAAGGAATTGTTATACGGGTTGATCCTGAGGCGATCGTGCAGCCGCGCCTCGTTGTAGTTGACATGAACTATGTTACAGACGAGTGGTAGTAGCATTCCGCCGTTGCACTGTCGGAGATCGAGGCTACCGCCCGGACGAAAAATGATCTTGAGGTCCGTGGCGGGCAGTTGAGGTAGAGGAGCATGCCATCGAAGCTTAGGAGAAGAAGGCTTGCCTTGTTTGTGCTGAGCCGGCGTGGCCAGGTCGGCTGGTTGCTGAGTGAGCGTGTCGGAGCTGGTCACCGTCAGCGCCGAGCGGAGAGTTGGGTAGGCCATTTTCCGGGCAATAATGGCTCTATTCCATCGGGGATCGTTTGCGAAATCTTCCGGTGAAATATCTTCGCCTTCGACACAGTATACCATCCTGCTAGACAGTTCCTTGGAGGCTGGAGAGGTCTTGGAAACGCCGGCGGCCGCCTCGGCGTTGCTCCGGAACGCTAGCTCTGCTGTAGCCCTAGCGTGGCCGCGCCCGGCTCGGGAACAGAAGTCTCTTCGGGGGCGTGAAAACCCACAGGAAGTTGCCGATAATGGTGCGAACAGGTGTCGAACACCTTCACTGACCGTTTTGGAGTGGAATCAGGCCATGCCGGGTGAAAAATCCGCCTTCGCAGTTCAAAAAAAGTAGTCGCAGTTTCACCTGAAAGGCGAAGCATCGACTGCGATAACAAATTTGTAGAGAGCTATACGGAGTAATGATAGTAGCTTTATCAGCTGTATAAACTTGGACACGCAGAAGCACCGGCAACATGCAGAACTGTTGTCGACGCCGTCGGCGTTTTGCCCGCGTTCGCACAAAATGCGTGCGGCGTTGGTGACTGTTGCCGGAGCTAGGGAGCCTACATGCAACGCCGTTTGCCGGAGCCTCTGATATAAATAGGCACTTGGTGCCGCAGCTAAACGTCGCCTCCCTACCCTCCCCCTCCCCCCACGGCCTTTCGCGTGTCGGAAGAAGGCGCGTTCGCTCTACATATATGGTGATTGTAAAGGAGGAAAGAGACGCCTACTTCTGCAGCCCTTAAGGGAGCACGGCGCAGAACGCGCGTTTATTCTCTGCTGTTGGTTCACTCCCCGTGAAAGCGCACGTCCCTCGCCCCCTTTCGCTCGCACATACAGCGTTCGGCGGCACGCGGCGACGATTTCATCTCCATTGACGTTATACGGAACCTCACGGCGACGGCGACGGCGACGCCGACGGCAGAAATCTGCTTTAGAGTGTCCGTATAATTGCTATCGCAATAAAACACGGAACCGAGGTGAGATGCGTCTGCTCGCTCCGCTCATCGCGGCGTTCTCCGTAGCTAGGGGCGCTGCGGTGAACAAGGGCGTTCATTCACGACGCGCGCTCTCTTTCTCTCTCGTCCTAGCTCTGGTTTACCCGAATGATCCCCCTTTGCTTCGCCCACTCATCATCATTCATGTCGTGGATATGCGGTGATTTTTTTTGCATCCTCAGATACCTGCACCGAGGGCATTCTCGAGGCGTGTAATACCTTGAAATTGAAACCTTCGCAGAGGCATGTCCTCGCGGCGACTTGCTTTTGGAACCTCGGCTAAGTATTTTCGACTCCAAGCTATAAAACATCCTTGCATTGCACTACACACACCCACACGTGTTGCATCCGCAGAAAAGCGTGGGTCACGTGAAAGATATAAGGTTTGGTATTCTCGAAGCTGATTAAGCTCCATATACGCAACTAATGAGCAGTCATGGCTCCTGTGGCACTAGATTCTCGCCTCAGTGTCTGAGATGAAATTGGTTGAGTGAAGTCGCACAGGCACGTCACCTGAAAACTGACAACAATTGCATTCGGCAAGTTGAGGGTGAGGAGTTCATTTGTGCCATGCGGTTGGTTTCTGCCGTTTACACCACAAGCCTAACGCTTTCGCACGATTGGGCGTTGCGTGTGTTCTCTCACTCGCGTTCAGTGCACTGCCAAATTATGGAACTGCTTTTGTGCTTCAGGCGCTAGCAAGTTCAGAACTTCGCTGATTACTGACGCTCCAGCTTCAAGCACAGCACTATAACATGCTTGGTTAGGTGCTCTATACAGCCTGGCGTCTCAATAGCACAGCCGAATTGCAGGAATGCACAGTATATATATATATATATATATATATATATATATATATATATATACGTTTATTAAAAATAACAGGTGTAGGAAGCGCATGGGTGGATCTTTTAGTCCAGGGCTCCACTGGCGTGAGGGGTCCGCCGTGCCTGGTCGAGAAGCGCTAGTTGTATCTCCGGATCCTCGCTTGGGAACCCTCTCAACTCCCGCCGGAGTGGAAAGAGGCCGAGGTGCGATTCATTACCAATCCGGGTAAGGCCCCCGCGATCGAAAACATGAGGCCAATATTGCTGACCTCCTCTGTTGGCAAGGTGATGGAGCGTATGGTACTACGTCGCCTTCAGGAACACCTTGAGGTCACCGACCAACTTCCTAAGACGATGTTTGGATTCCGCAAGCACCTATTAACATAGCACGTCATGCTTCAACTTGAAGAGCTGGTAATCAAAAGAGCTACGCGAAACAGCCCCAGGGCAATTCTCGCCCTAGATCTCAAAGGGGCGTATGACAATGTTACTCATGCTAGTATACTCACTAACCTCAATGAGACGAGGTGCGGGAGGCGCTCTTTCGGATATGTCAGACTTTCTGTCCTCCCGCAAGGCACGAATCTGAATGGGTGAAGAGCGATCAGAGCCCATTGAATTGGGGGAGCGGGGCAACCCACAGGGAGCAGTGTTATTATCACCACTCCTGTTTAATCTGGCCTTACTGCCACTGCCACGATTGCTAGACCAAATCGAAGGAATCGGACACGCGTTCTACGCGGACGATGTTACAATATGGACGGAGCGAGAGGGCTCCGACGGCTAGATGGAAGAGACACTTCAGGCGGCAGCACTGACGGTGCACGAGTACGCAAAGACCTGTGGACTCAGCTGCGCGCCGCAGAAGTCGGAACTTTCTCGTAATCCAACCAGAAAAGCCCCGCAAGCAGCCCCCACCAGACATCTGCATCCAAATAGACGGCACCACAGTCAAGCCGACGGACACATGTAGAATTCTCGGACTCCTAATACAAGACAATGGCAAAGCACACGCCGCCATCGCCAAGATGAAGACCAGCGCGGAGAAGATCTTAGCCATGCTGAGAAGGGTTTCAACTAGAAACAGAGGACTGAAGGAAGACGACGCCCTCAGACTAGTGCAGGCATTAATAACATCCAGGATAACATATTCGGCCCCGTATCTTAATCTAGACAGGACTCAAAAGAATACACTCGATAACATCATCAGAAACGCCACCAAGCAAGCCCTCGGCCTACCCATCTATTCGTCGACCCAGCGCCTTCAAGCCATGGGGGCACACAACTCAGTCGACGAACTCATAGAAGACCACCTGTCTAACCAGCGACTCCGCCTGAGCCGGACAAATCATGGCCGCGCGGTGCTGGATAAGACAGGCTGGCGCAAGGAGAAAGCAACAATCAAGAGGTACATCCCAACTAAATGGATGACGATAATCCCCACCAAGCCCTTACCCCGAAATATGACGCCGCAGAAAAAATGATGGCAGGAGAGAAGCCAGAGCTCAGGCGAATAGTTCCAAAATGCAGCGGTTGGAAGGAGTCCTTCCTATACGTGGATGCGTCCCTCGTCAAGGGCAGCAGCAAAGCAGCAGCGGTGGTAACCGACGGGGAACGGTTGATAAACAGCGCAGCAGTCAACACCAGAGAGGCAGCGACAGCAGAGGAAGTGGCCATAGCCCTGGCGCTCGTCCAACCGGGCGCCAGGGTAGTGATTACCGACTCCAATAGAGCTTACGGCGGCTACAGGAACGGGGTGATCTCCTCAGAGGCAGCCGCGATATTAACGAAGAAAATGGCACTGGAGCGAGCCGTAGAGCTCGTATGGGTGCCTGCCCACACAGAGGTAGCCGGCAACGTCATAGCCGATTACCGTGCCCGAGCGATGACCCTCCGGGCAGGGCAGGACGCTGGCACCAACCAACCCGGTGCTCACGTACAGAGAGATTACCTCCAAGTATAGGGAGGATCGTCGCACCTTCCCCGAGCCGCACCGCACCCTGAGCAGGGAACAACAAACAATCATCAGGTGCATTCACGCGGGTTCACTTACCCACCCTGCCCTGATGAATAAATTCTACCCAGAAACCGAAAAGGACATTTGTCCATTTTGCACAAACAACACAGGCACCCTCGCACACATCCTGATGGAGTGCACTTCACTCAAATCCCCTATACACCCCATCCCCAATACGTCTCCCACTACCCCGCCGAATGAGCGATGGGAGACATTACGGTCCAGCCCCGCCCTGTCGATCCAGCTCGCGCTGGCGGCTAGGGGCCAGGAGCTGCTGGCCGTATATGGGTCCCGAAACCAGGGAACCACTCCGTCCGACGTCTGAGAAGATACCGTCATTTGAGCTAAATAAATCTTTTTCTACTCTACTCGCTGGCGAGTCAAGTCTCCCACTGCTCCTTTCCGGAAAGCTTGCCGGCTATTTGCGGTGTGTTAATTTTTGGGTGGCCTGTTCTGGCTATAGTTGGCCGGCCTCCGCGCCACGGACAGTGAGCGCTGTAGCATGTGGGGTGAATGGCGTGTTTCAAATAAAGATTTGGTTCTGTATTCGGCGCCAGTCGTAAGAGTGCCGCCCGTATAAATCAGGGTGTGGTGGACTTCACTTTCGTCGCTCGTGCCGTTGGTACTCAACGATGTCTCGCGGTAAGAAGGGGTTTTTTAAAGAGTGATCCGCCGTTCGTTTGACAAAAGCACGAGCTGCGCCGTCCCCTCTCTCATTGCCATCGAGTCCTGTGTGACCCGGGCACCAGATGATCATGTTGTTCTGCGTTAGGTTGGATCCTAATAGGTGAGTGGTGCTGTGTGATAGCCTCCCGGTGAGGAATAATCTACATGCAACTTGGGAATCTGTATGAATTATCGAGGATTTTTCCAGAGCACCCTTAGTTTTAATAGCTAGCGCGATGGCTGAAGCTTCTGCGGTATTCGCAGATGCGACTCGAGCAGTGGCGCAAATCACAAGCCCTTGATCTGTGGCCGCTCCAACTACTGCGAGGGCGTACTTATAAGTACTGCATCGAGCGACACCTGTGTTGACCGTATCCGGATTTCTACCAAATGGGTGCATTAACTTGAGTGCTTGTGCACTTCTACGACCCCGGTGGTATTTGGGACTCAGGTTTTGGGCATTGGGGCTACTGTGGTCTTTTCACGAAGGACTTTAGGTAGAGATTCCAGTTCCCCCACATACTGTGACGAGCGGGGTAACCAACGCGGCAGACTAATGTTCTGCCAGTGGAGGTTAAGCTAAGCGTCTCCCGTTGAGACACGAGCACCGCTGCGCATAGCTCCTCGTAGTTATGTATTCCTGGGGCCATCAGGTGTTCACTGGAGGTTCCCTGTGGTAGGCCGAGAGCCGCTTTGTACGACGTTCTGATCAACGCATCTAGGGCACTTAGTTCACTTTTCGTTGGGTCCTGGAAAGGGAGACTATATATAGGACGACTTATCACAAAAGCCTGAACGAGCCGGATCGTCTCAGTTTCCTTGAAACCTTTTCGGTGATAGGTTACGCTGCGAATCATGCGGGAGATCTGTTTCTCTGTAGTTCTGAGTTTTAAGGGTGTGGTCCACTCGTTTGTTGCTTTGGAGCCACAATCTGGGGTCTCGCATTTTCTGGACCTCTCTTACCTGGCTGTCTCCTGTAAATAGGTTGACCGGCTATGGAGTTTTACGACCTTGACCTCGGATCCTGATATATTACAATTTATTGGTAGCGCAGCTCATTCCGCTGCTGCTAGCGAAGGTTTCAACAGCGGTTGCTGCTTCTTGCAGGATTTGTTCTTTTTGTTCTAAAGACCCGCTGGTACTGGCCCATAGTGTAATATCTTCCGCATATAATGCGTACTCGAGCCCGGGTATAACGTCGAGTTTTTTGGCTAAGCATCTCATGCCGATGTTGAAAAGAAGGGGCGAGAGTATCCCCCCTTGTGGTGTACCTCTACTGGGCATGGGAAACGAGTCTGAGCGCGTAGTGCCGATGCCTATTGTCGCGATGCGAGAGGTCAGGAAAGAGTGAACGTAGTCATCGATTCTTTCTCCACAACCGCTCTCATTTAGCTCAGATGAGTTCATGTGACAAAGTGTCGAATGCATTTTTCAAATCAAGAGCGAGGACGAGATGTTCTGCACCAACCGTGGTGTTGCGAAGGACTTCTTCCCGAAGTAGCAGGAAAACATCCTCAGTTGACAAATGTTGGCGAAAGCCGAATATATTTGCGGGAAAGAGGCTGCGGTCTTCAATGTAAGACGTGAGACGTGTGTGAATCACCTTCTCAAATAATTTGCCAAGACAGGAGGTTAGTAATATCGATCTGAGATTTTGTAGATCATAACGTTTTCCTGCTTTCGGAATAAGCCGATTTTGGCCTCTTTCCATTGTTGTGGAACCACGCCCCTCATCCATACCTGTTCATTCAAATATCGAGTAAGCTGTTCTAGGTTTTCGTCCCTCAGGTTCCAGATCATAGCATTTGTGAGCTGATCTGGCCCTGGAGCAGTATTTCTCTTCGCAGCTTGCGCTGCCGCAAAGAGTTCTGCTTTAGTTATTAGGGCGTCGAGCACTGCATTTCCTTGTCCTTTGTATGGTAGGATGCATGGTGGAGTGGTTTCCTCCCCTACTATTCTCCCGCATGTTTTTGAAGGGTGCCGTTCGTGGCCGTTTTTTTTTTCATTATGCTGCGAAATATTGCTTATGTTTTGGAGGTGTGTAATGTTTCCCGAAGTGAGTCGCAAAAACTCGCCCAACTCGCTGCGTCTAACTGCTGTGCGTAAGCGTTTGCCCACTCGGATATTTCGGCGAATCTATAGCCCAGTTGGCGAATAAGTAGGTGCTTCCTCCATCGCTTGGTTAGCGCCCTTCTGCCTTCCAAGATATGCAGCAGATGTCTGTCAACTGCCAGCGTTTCCGCTGTGCGCGCTATCCGCTATGATGTTTCTTTATGATCGTCTCGTATGTGGGTTGCCCAGTGTTCAGCATCCTCGAGTAATATCTGCGGCATGGGGACTTTGCGATAATTTACCCAATCCTTGATTACTACATGCGCACAGGCTCGTCCAATTTTGGGAGAGCTTACCGACACGCTGAGAATGAAATGGTCACTGCCTTGATTCTCTTCTAGGTTGGTCCAGAATGCCTCGTCGACATTGTTTATGAATGTAAGACCAGGAATGGTGTCTGCGCAGACGCTGTTGCTTAATCTCGTCGGATTTCTGGAGAATGATGAGTTGAAAGTCATATGCTTCGAGCTCCCGGCCTTTGACGGTGTCTGTTCGGTAACCCCCAACTGGTTTGAGTGGCGTTGAAGTCCCCAAGAAGCAGTAGTCGATCCTGGGTGCTGGAGAGACCCTTGAAATATTGAATGAGTGCCTCAAAATCAGCCCTTTTTTATGTGGGCTATACACATTCGTGATTATGGTTCTTGCAATGCTATGCTTTTGCGGTAGCATTGTTACGATTTGGTGGTTTATGCTGCTAGTCGCCAGATAATCTATACTGGTTGCTATGTCTGTGAGCACCATCGTCGCAATCTTAGGGTAATCTGGGTGGTATATCGTGTAGTAGCCAGTTAATTTGACAGGCTTGTTACCGATCTCTTGTAAACAAATGGCATCAGGTTTGACTGGCGCAGTGTTAATGCATTGCTGTAGAGCAGCCGCCCGTTTGTGGAAGGTGTGGCAGTTCCATTGCCAGACTTCGAGATATTCGTGGTGTGCTCGCGTTTTACTCGCCATGAATAGTGCTGTCGCTGTCCGAGGAGGGTATGGGATTCGGACGGCGGCTAGTCGGAGCACCCGGGTTCGTGCTGGCTCGCTTACGAACCACAGTCTTTACACTGGCCACATATTCATCGACGTAAGTATTTAGGTTTTGTAATTCTGCGTACATCTGGTACTGAAAATTTTGCATAGTTTGTAGTTGCTGCACTATTTGTTGGAGTGTGCCTTCCATGGAATTAGGCGTCCTTATAACCTTGACAGGCGAGCCTGCTTCTTTAGTATGTGCTGTTCGGTTCGGTGCAGCTGCTAGCTTTGTGAGAGGCCAACTCTCGTTTTATTTCTGCCAGGCTCTCGCGGAGAAGCTTGTTTTGCGTAATTATTTTTGATATGCGGGATTTTCTGCTACAGGAGCAGTAGGAGAGACGACTCGTGCCCAGCTTATCGTGTAATCTTGTGGCGCTTGCTTGGTGCGGTGCAGTTAGCCCCAGATTTAGGCGTCTTGGGTGATTGTGAATGAGGTGAGTTATTTTTTTCCTTAGAGTTCGTTGGTGTCGGCGATCTAGATCGACGGGGAGTCCCTGGCAGCTCTCGCAAGGGATCCGATGCGGATTCTCCATCGCCAGAACTTAACCAACGTTGGCGTTGAGGTGGCTTTGTTGAGGCGTCCTTCCGGGTGGTGCGGTGAACGCCAGCCCTCGGAGTTCCATTGCTTTGTGGTTTGAGACGTTTTTTGCAACTTCGATCTCCTGTCATGTGGCCCTCTCCAAAGGCTGCACACTTGGGAGCACATTCGTGTCCGGCTACAGGGTCCTATTGTCCACATATATGACCAACTGGAGTGTCTGGCTGGGGACAGACGTCCGATCCGTGACCCATTTGGGGGCACACTTTACACACCTGGGTGGTGACTTTGTAGGGGTAGCAAGCAAGTTCTCCGCCGTTGTAGGAAACGTACCGCGGCGTTATCCTTCCAAAAAAGGTGATAACGGTCGTTTTACTGTTACGGAAAATGCGTGCTTGGAGATTGTAAACCCCTTGCATGCGAATGCGCAGATTCACTTTTAGTGCTTCAGGCGTCGTGTGCAGGTCCAAGCCGTCAATGACACCCTTGGTTGTCCCGTCACTTGTCGCTACACAGGCGTTGATCGAGTGAGGCCGGCCGTTGATGTTTAGCGTTGTAATACGTCCAACGTAGTCCGCCACAGTCTGGTGCGGCGTGGACATGATAAAGATGTTGGAGCCTGGCTTGATTCTGAGCAAAAATTGTTCACCTGATATTTGCCCGCTGCACGCAGCAATCACGGCGTCCGCCAGTAGTGGACTAGTCAAATTCTTGACCGGTAGCCCCTGAGCTCTTAGCGAGCTCGCACGAAACGAAGGCAGGTTTGAGCTTGTAAAACAATAAGTTCCGGTCACTCACGGCTGTTGGTAGTTTCAGTCGATCCGGGACCACTTCACAGATGCGTGATGATCATCCAAATCAGTCGCACACTCAATTTTCCACCAAAAAGCAGGGAAATTCGCGGAGCACAAGTGGACGCGACAGTACTCGTCGACGCCGCAAGCGTCCTCACACGATAATTGAATGTCAAATGTAGAAGAGAAAGCGAGCACACATGTGTTCGTTTTCTAATCTGTGAGGTACCATACTTACTGGGATACGTAAATTTCTGGTGCATGTACTGTCCGCCTCTTCACGTATTAACATATGGAGATAGAATTTTGCAGTATTCTGCAAGTGGACTTTTCCAAATTAAACTTTAATTTTCTCAAAAATATAGTTAATACGTATTCAAGAACGAATATCAGCCTCGTAATACGCGTAATGTGTAATGCCAAAAGTGATGGTTGGATGCTGATATGCTCTACGTTTAATTTAAATTTGCTCCAAAATAAAGCACTGCGACGAAATACACCCAAAAATTCAGCGCAGGCAAT